>NC_041387.1:70121163-70173862 GCF_002162155.2 Triticum dicoccoides | reverse complement strand
GGGCGCGGCGGGCGGACGTGTCCGGCTCGCCCGGACGTGTCCGACGGCGCGGAGAGGGGAGATTTTTAGGGTTTCGTCAGTGAATTTCGGAGGGGGAGGCATATTTATAGGTAGAGGGAGCTAGGAGTGTCCAAATGAGGTGCGGTTTTCGCCCACACGATCGTGATCGAACGACCGAGAGCATGGAGGGGAGTTAGATGGGTTATTGGGCTGTTTTGGAGGGGTGTTGGGCTGCAACTTAAAAGAGGCCTTTGCGGATAAGCGGATAACCGTTGGAGTACCAAACGAGCTCCAAATGACCCGAAACTTGACAGGTGGTCTACCGGTGCTATACTAGGGCCACTTGGTAAGGCTCGGTCCATTCCGAGAACGTTCAACACCCGCACACGAAAAGGAGACAAGAGGGGTGTGCCGGTGCATGTGGGAGTGTCGGATTGCGAAACGGACAACGGGGAAAATGCTCGGATGCATGAGACGAACACGTATGCAAATGAGATGCACGTGATGACATGATATGATATGCATGACATGAATAAAATGAAAAACAAAAGACAAAACCCAACCACGGAGGGAATATCATATCACATAGCCGAAAATGGCAAGAGTTGGAGTTACAAAGATGGAAAGTTACATCCGGGGTGTTACATCCCCCCTGACTGCTGGGACCTACCAGCTACATCTTTGCACGCAAGGAAGTGCGTCATATTACGGGCAAAAAAAATGACTCGTCCCCTGACTGCTGGGACCCACCAGCTACATCTTCGCACGCAAAGAAGTGCCTGACAGTCGGGACCCACCTGGTCGAAGCGTACGTAGCATTGTCATTCTGGTCGCGAACGTGTACGTACATACTGGTCGATGTAGAGGCGCGCACGCATCATAGTATAGGCGCGCACGTACCATGTACACGTATGTACAGCGGCCAGGGTGCAAGAAAGAAAATATGGCCAAGTACGTACATACGGGCGGGGTCTCGCATGCCTACTCGCGCATATATACGGCCAGGGCTCGTGTACATGACTGGGTCGGAACGGAGAAACTGCGTCGTCGTCATGTTCATGGTGAGGCAACGGAATGCGTCATGTTCATCGGGAGGCAACAAAACGAGTGGGAGCCAACCGGCTTGGACGGAACAACTGATGGAAATGAGGCCTGGCGTACTGCAGAACGGAGGAAACGACCTTGTGTTCAACCGGCCACGGTCGAAACGGGATCCTGTTGATCGGGAGGGGTCTGGCATACCGCAAAATGGAGAAAATGGACTTCTATTGGACCTCCTAGGGTCGAAACGGGGTCCTTCTGATCGGGAGGAGTGTGGCGTACCGCAAGACGGAGGAAACGGACTTGTGTTTGCGCTACGGTCAAAACGGGGATCCTGTTCATCGGGAGGGTGTGGCATACCGCAAAACGGGACTCCATGGGATACTGTTCATCTCCACTGTCGACCTCCTCCAGCCTCCTCGGGCTACTTTTCATCCACCGTCGACCTCCTCCAGCCTCCACGTGCGACTGTTCATCCACGAGCTCTTGTTCATCCAGCCTCCCACTGTGCGCTCCTCCACCAGCTATTGTTCAACCAGCCCTCTCAACGGGTTCCTATTCAACCACCCCTCCACGGGCTACTGTTCATCCAGCCCTCCACCGGCTACTGTTCAACCAACCCTCCATGGGGTCGTCCTGTTCATCCAGCCCTCCACGGGGTCCTGTTCATGCAGCCTCAACCGGCTCGATCAGGGTCCTGTTCATCCAAAGGCAACACCATGAGGTCCTGTTCATCCACCCCCACTGGGAACTATTCATCCAACCCCCCCCCAGCAATGCTCACTGTTCATCCAGAGGCAGCATCGATCGGCTTCAGTTAGCAGCAGTAGCGAAGGAATCGCCCGATCGCTCGGGTTCAGTAACACGTAGCCTGCAGTGCAATCGCTCGGTTTTAGTTAGGCAAACACCTCGCTTGGGTTCAGTTAGAGCCCAACGCCTCGCACCCATGCGCGTACGTGTACGAGAGAAACGTGCATCGCTCGGCCCCCGACAACCCACCGTAACCGGGAACTCCCGATATTTTCTTCGCCCTTGCTTCTACCAAGGTTTTTTCCGTCATGGACGGCCCAAAGAATGTCATGCAGCTGCGTCTTCGGCTCGCCCAGGATGAAAAGCCCATTTTCTGTCATGATTTTTAGTCATAGAAGTAGGAGCCCACCACATCCATGACAATACCGGGTTTTGTCACAATTATCGTCATTAAAGTGTCATAAGTATAACAGAAAAACAAGCATTTGTCCCAAAATGTCACGGATGTGTCTTTTTTTTGTCATGCATAGACATGCAAAATAACTATCAGGACTAAGTTCATGATAAATTAAAGTCCAATTAATCATATTACTTAAGAACTCCCACTTAGTCATCTAAATGATCACGTGATCCTAATCAACTAAACCATGTCCGATCATCACGTGAGATGGAGTAGTTTTCAATGGTAAACATCACTATGTTGAGTCTACTATACGATTCACATTTGACCTTTCGGTCATAGTGTTCCGAGGCCATATCTGCATATGCTAGGCTTGTCAAGTTTAACCCGAGTATTCTACATGTGCAAAACTGGCTTGCGCCTATTGTATGTGAATGTAGATCTTATCACTCCCAATTAATCATACACATCCCTTTAGTCATCTAAATGATCACGTGATCCTAATCAACTAAACCATGTCCGATCATCACGTGAGATGGAGTAGTTTTCAATGGTAAACATCACTATGTTGAGTCTACTATACGATTCACATTTGACCTTTCGGTCATAGTGTTCCGAGGCCATATCTGCATATGCTAGGCTTGTCAAGTTTAACCCGAGTATTCTACATGTGCAAAACTGGCTTGCGCCTATTGTATGTGAATGTAGATCTTATCACACCCGATCATCACGTGGTGTCTCGGCACGACGAACTGTAGCAATGGTGCATACTCAGGGAAAACACTTATACCTTTAAATTTAGTAACGGATCATCTTATAATGCTACCACCGTACTAAGCAAAATAAGATGCATAAACGATAAACATCACATGCAATCAAAATATGTGACATGATATGGCCATCATCATCTTGTGCTTATGATCTCCATCACGGAAGCATCGTCATGATCTCCATCATCACCGGGGTGACACCTTGATCTCCATGGTAGCATCATTGTCGTCTCGCCAACTATTGCTTCTACGACTATCGCTTCCGCTTAGTGATAAAGTAAAGCAATTACATGGCGATTGCATTGCATGCAGTAAAGCAACAACCATATGGCTCCTCCCAGTTGTCGATAACTCTTTTACAAAACATGATCATCACATACAACAATTTATATCACATCATGTCTTGACCATATGACATCATAGCAAGCCCTGCAAAAACAAGTTAGACGTCCTCTACTTTGTTGTTGGAAATTTTACGTGGCTGCTATGGGCTTCTAGCAAGAACCGTTCTTACCTATGCATCAAAACCACAACAATTTTTCATCAAGTGTGTTCGTTTTACCTTCAAGAAGGACCGGACATAGTCAAACTCGATGCAACTAAATTTGGAGAAATAGACACCCGCCAGCCACATATGTGCAAAAGCACATCGGTAGAACCAGTCTCATGAACACGGTCATGTAATGTCGGGCCGGGCCACTGTTGGAAATATGCCCTAGAGGCAATAATAAATAAGTTATTATTATATTTCTTTGTTCATGATAATAGTCTTTTATTCATGCTATAACTGTATTATCCGGAAATCGTAATACATGTGTGAATACATAGACCACAATATGTCCCTAGTGAGCCTCTAGTTGACTAGCTCGTTGTGATCAACAGATAGTCATGGTTTCCTGGCTATGGACATTGGATGTCGTTGATAACGGGATCACATCATTAGGAGAATGATGTGATGGACAAGACCCAATCCTAAGCCTAGCACAAAAGGTCGTGTAGTTCGTTTGCTAGAGCTTTGCCAATGTCAAGTATCTCTTCCTTCAACCATGAGAGCGTGTAACTCCTGGATACCGTAGGAGTGCTTTGGGTGTATCAAACGTCACAACGTAACTGGGTGACTATAAAGGTGCACTACAGGTATCTCCGAAAGTATCTATTGTTTTATGCGGATCGAGACTGGGATTTGTCACTCCATGTAAACGGAGAGGTGTCTCTGGGCCCACTCGGTAGGACATCATCATATGCGCAATGTGACCAAGGAGTTGATCACGGGATGATGTGTTACGGCACGAGTAAAGTGACTTGCCGGTAACGAGATTGAACAAGGTATTGGATACCGACGATCGAATCTCGGGCAAGTAACATACCGATAGACAAAGGGAATTGATTACGGGATTGATTAAGTCCTTGACATCGTGATTCATCCGATGAGATCACCGTGGAACATGTGGGAGCCATCATGGGTATCCAGATCCCGCTGTTGGTTATTGACCGGAGAACGTCTCGGTCATGTCTGCATGTCTCCCGAACTCGTAGGGTCTACACACTTAAGGTTCGATGACGCTAGGGTTATAAAGGAAGCTTGTATGTGGTTACCGAATGTTGTTCGGAGTCCCGGATGAGATCCCGGACGTCACGAGGAGTTCCGGAATGGTACGGAGGTAAAGATTTATATATGGGAAGTCCTGTTTTGGTCACCGGAAAAGTTTCGGGCGATATCGGTATTGTACCGGGACCACCGGGAGGGTCCCAGGGGTCCACCAAGTGGGGCCACCTGCCCCAGAAGGTTGCGTGGGCCAAGTGTGGGAGGGGACCAGCCCCTAGGAGGGCTGGTGCGCCCCCCACAAGGGGGCCAAGGCGCAAGGGAGAGTGGGAGGGGGCAAACCCTAGTCCAGATGGGCCTTAAGGCCCACCTAGTGTGCGCCTCCCCTCTCTCCCCCTCTTGGCCGCCTCCCCAAGCCCCATCTAGGGCTGGCCGCACCCCTTGGGGGGGAAACCCTAGATGGGGGCGCAGCCCTCCCCTTCCCCTATATATATTGGAGGTTTTGGAGCAGCCCAACACATGAGTTCTCTCCTCTTGTTGGTGCAGCCCTGTCTCTCCTCCTCCTCCTCTCCCATGGTGCTTGGCGAAGCCCTGCGGGATTGCCACGCTCCTCCACCACCACCACGCCGTTGTGCTGCTGCTGGATGGAGTCTTCCTCAACCTCTCCCTCTCTCCTTGCTGGATCAAGGCGTGGGAGACGTCACCGGGCTGTACGTGTGTTGAACGCGGAGGTGCCGTACGTTCGGCACTTGATCATCGGTGATTTGAATCACGACGAGTACGACTCCATCAACCCCGTTCACTTGAACGCTTATGCTTAGCGATCTACAAGGGTATGTAGATGCACTCTCCTTCTACTCGTAGCTGGTTTCTCCATAGATAGATCTTGGTGACGCGTAGGAAATTTTTGAATTTCTGCTACGTTCCCCAACAGTGGCATCATGAGCTAGGTCTACTGCGTAGATTCTTTGCACGAGTAGAACACAAAGTAGTTGTGGGCGTTGATGTTGTTCAATATGCTTACCATTACTAGTCCAATCTTGTTTCGACGGTATTGTGGGATGAAGCGGCCCGGACCGACCTTACACGTACTCTTACGTGAGACAGGTTCCATCGATTGACATGCACTTGGTGCATAAGGTGGCTAGCGGGTGCCAGTCTCTCCCACTTTAGTCGGAACGGATTCGATGAAAAGGGTCCTTATGAAGGGTAAATAGCAATTGGCATATCACGTTGTGGTTTTGCGTATGTAAGAAACGTTCTTGCTAGAAACCCATAGCAGCCACGTAAAACATGCAACAACAATTAGAGGACGTCTAACTTGTTTTTGCAGGGTATGCTATGTGATGTGATATGGCCAAGAAGAATGTGATGAATGATATGTGATGTATGAGATTGATCATGTTCTTGTAATAGGAATCACGACTTGCATGTCGATGAGTATGACAACCGGCAGGAGCCATAGGAGTTGTCTTTATTTATTGTATGACCTGCGTGTCATTGAAGAACGCCATGTAACTTACTTTACTTTATTGCTAAACGCGTTAGCCATAGAAGTAGAAGTAGTCGTTGGCGTGACAACTTCATGAAGGCACGATGATGGAGATCATGATGATGAAGATCATGGTGTCAAGCCGGTGACAAGATGATCATGGAGCCCCGAAGATGGTGATCAATGGAGCTATATGATATTGGCCATATCATGTCACAACTATATAATTGCATGTGATGTTTATTATGATTATGCATCTTGTTTACTTAGGACGACGGTAGTAAATAAGATGATCCCTTACAAAATTTCAAGAAGTGTTCTCCCCTAACTGTGCACCGTTGCTACAGTTCGTCGCTTCTAAGCACCACGTGATGATCGGGTGTGATGGATTCTTACGTTCACATACAACGGGTGTAAGACAGTTTTACACAGCGAAAACACTTAGGGTTAACTTGACGAGCCTAGCATGCGCAGACATGGCCTCGGAACACGGAGACCGAAAGGTCGAGCATGAGTCGTATAGCAGATACGATCAACATGAAGATATTCACCGATGATGACTAGTCCGTCTCACGTGATGATCGGACACGGCCTAGTTGACTCGGATCATGTAATCACTTAGATGACCAGAGGGATGTCTATCTGAGTGGGAGTTCATAAGGTGGACTTAATTATCCTAAACATAGTCAAAAGACCCTTTTGCATATTATGTCGTAGCTCACGCTATAGTTCTACTGTTTTAGATATGTTCCTAGAGAAAATATAGTTGAAAGTTGATAGTAGCAATTATGCGGACAGTAGAAAGCTTGTGTCCTTAATGCACTACTCAGTGTGCTGAACCCCAAACATCGTTTGTGGATGTTGCGAACATCGGACATACACGTTTTGATAACTACGTGATAGTTCAGTTAAATGGTTTAGAGTATAGGCACCAAAGACGTTTTCGAAATGTCGCGGAACATATGAGATGTTTCGAGGGCTGAAATTGGGATTTCAGGCTCGTGCCCACGTCAAGAGGTATAAGACCTCCGACGATTTTCTTAACCTGCAAACTAAGGGAGAAAACCTCAATCGTTGAGCTTGTGCTCAGATGGTCTGAGTACAACAATCACTTGAATCGAGTGGGAGTTGATCTTCCAGATGAGATAGTGATGTTTCTTCAAAGTCATTGCCACCAAGCTGCTAGAGCTTCGTGATGAACTATAACATATCAGGGATATATATGATGATCCTTGAGGTATTTGCGATGTTTGACACCGCGAAAGTAGAAATCAAGAAGGAGCATCAATTGTTGATGGTTGGTGAAACCACTAGTTTCAAGAAGGGCAAGGGCAAGAAGGGATACTTCATGAAACGGCAAATCAGCTGCTGCTCTAGTGAAGAAACCCAAGGTTGAACCCAAACCCGAGACTAAGTGCTTCTGTAATAAGGGAACAGCCACTGGAGCAGCATTACCCTAGATACTTGGTAGATGAGAAGGCTGGCAAGGTCGATAGAAGTATATTGGATATACATTATGTTAATGTGTACTTTACTAGTACTCCTAGTAGCACTAGGGTATTAGATACCGGTTCGGTTGCTAAGTGTTAGTAACTCGAAATAAAAGCTACGGAATAAACGGAGACTAGCTAAAGGTGAGCTGACGATATGTGTTGGAAGTGTTTCTAAATGTTGATATGATCAACCATCGCACGCTCCCTCTACCATCGAGATTGGTGTTTGCGTTGAGCATAGATATAATTGGATTATGTCTATCGCAATACGGTTATTCATTTAAGGAGAATAAATGGTTACTCTGTTAATTTGAATAATACCTTCAATGGTCTTGCACCTAAAATGAATGGTTCATTGAATCTCGATCGTAGTGATACACATGTTCATGCCAAAAAATAGTAATGATAGTACCACCTACTTGTGGCACTGCCACGTAAGTCATATCGGTATAAAACGCATGAAGAAGCTCCATGTTGATGGATCTTTGGACTCACTCGTTTTAGAAAAGTTTGAGACATGCGAACCATGTCTATTGGTGTATATGCATGAAGAAACTCCATGCAAATGGACCGTTTGGACTCACTTGATTTTGAATCACTTGAGATATGCAAATCATACCACATGGCCAAGATGACTGAAAAGCCTCGTTTTCAGTAAGAAGGAACAAGATAGCAACTTGTTGGAAGTAACACATTTTGATGTGTCCAATCCAATGAGTGCTGAG
The DNA here is from genome assembly GCF_002162155.2 of Triticum dicoccoides. Lineage (NCBI taxonomy): Eukaryota > Viridiplantae > Streptophyta > Magnoliopsida > Poales > Poaceae > Triticum > Triticum dicoccoides. The sequence goes on along the minus strand of NC_041387.1, from coordinate 70,165,648 downwards.
GCATGCAGTGAATATTGTTATGATCTTACTTCACAGATGATTCGAGTAGATATTGAGAATATTTACTTGATGAAACACAAGTCTGAATTATTGAATGGTTCAAGTAATTTCAGAGTGAAGTAGAAGATCATTGTGACAAGAGGATAAAATGTCTATGATATGATCATAGAGATGAATATCTGAGTTACGAGTTTTGGCACACAATTAAGACATTGTGGAAATTGTTTCGCAATTAATACCGCCTGGAACACCATAGTGTGATGGTGTGTCCGAACATCATAGTTGCACCCTATTGGATATGGTGCGTACCATGATGTCTCTTATCGAATTACCACTATTGTCCATGGGTTAGGCATTAGAGACAACCACATTCACTTTAAATAGGGCACCACGTAATTCCGTTGAGATGACACCGTATGAATTATGGTTTAGAGAAACCTAAGTTGTCGTTTCTTAAAGGTTTGGGGCTGCGACGCTTATGCGAAAAAGTTTCAGGTTGATAAGCTCGAACCCAAAGCGGATAAAATACATCTTCATAGGACACCCAAAACAGTTGGGTATACCTCCTAATTCAGATCCGAAAGCAATATGAATTGTTTCTAGAATCGGTTCCTTTCTCGAGGAAAGGTTTCTCTCGAAAGAGTTGAGTGGGAGGATGGTGGAGACTTGATGAGGTTATTGAACCGTCTCTTCAACTAGTGTGTGGCAGGGCACAGGAAGTTGTTCCTGTGGCACCTACATCAATTGAAGTGGAAGCTTATGATATTGATCATGAACTTCGGATCAAGTCACTACCAAACCTCGTGGGATGACAAGGATGCGTACTACTTCAGAGTGGTACGTAATCCTGTCTTGGAAGTCATGTTGCTGGACAACAATGAACCTACGAGCTATGGAGAAGCGATGGTGGGCCCGGATTCCGATAAATGGCTCGAGGCCATAAAATCCGAGAACGGATCCATGACTTTGGAAGAAATACTTGATGGTCGTAAGGCCATTGGGTACGGATGGATTTTAAAAGGAAGACAGACAATGATGGTAAGAATTACCATTAAGAAAGCTCGACTTGTCGTTAAGATATTTACCGACAAGTTCAAGGAGTTGATTACGGTGAGGTTTTCTCACTCGTAGCGATGCTAAGAGTCTGTTGAAATTGGATTAGCAGTTACTGCATTATTTATGAAATCTTGCAGATAGGATGTCAAAACATTGTTTCCTCGACGATTTTCTTGAGGAAAGGTTGTATGTGATACAACCGGAAGGTTTTATCAATCCCAAAAGATGCTAATAAGTATGCAAAGCTCCAGCAATCCTTCTAAGGACTGGAGTGAGCATCTCGGAGTTGGAATGTATGCATTGATGATGATCAAAGATTTTGGGTTTGTACAAAGTTTATGAGAAACTTGTATTTCCAAAGAAGTGAGTGGGAGCACTATAGAATTTCTGATGAGTATATGTTGTTGACATATTGTTGATCAGAAATGACGTAGAATTTCTAGAAAGCATATAGGGTTATTTTGAAAGTGTTTTTCAATGGAAAGCCTGGATTAAGCTACTTGAACATTGAGCATCAAGATCTATAAGGATAGATCAAAATGCTTAATAATACTTTCAAATGAGCACATACCTTGACATGATCTTGAAGGTATTCAGATGGACCAGTCAAAGAAGGAGTTCTTGCCTGAGTTGTAAGGTACGAAGTTAAGACTTAAAGCTCGACCACGGCAGAATAGAGAGAAAGGACGAAGGTCGTCCCCTATGCTTAAGACGTAGGCTCTTCAGTATGCTATGCTGTGTACCGCACCTGAAGTGTGCCTTGCCATGAGTCAGTCAAGGGGTACAAGAGTGATCCAAGAATGGCTCACAGGACAGCGGTCAAAGTTATCCTTAGTAACTAGTGGACTAAGGAATTTTCTCGATTATGGAGGTGGTAAAAGAGTTCATCGTAAAGGGTTATGTCGATGCAAGCTTGACACCTATCCGGATAGCTCTGAGTAGAGAGACCAGATACATATAATGGAGCAATAATTTAGAATAGCTCCAAGTAGAACAGTTATTTGGAATAGCTCCAAATAGAGCGTGGTAGCTGCATCTAGGAGATGACATAGAGATTTGTAAAGCACACACGGATCTGAAAGGTTCAGACGTTGACTAAAACCTCTCTCACAAGCAACATGATCAAACATAAAACTCATTGAGTGTTAATCACATAGTGATGTGAACTAGACTACTGACTCTAGTAAACTCTTGGGTATTAGTCACATGGCGATGTGACCTGTGAGTGTTAATCACATGGCGATGTGAACTGGATTATTGACTCTAGTGCAAGTGGGAGACTGTTGGAAATATGCCCTAGAGGCAATAATAAATAAGTTATTATTATATTTCTTTGTTCATGATAATAGTCTTTTATTCATGCTATAACTGTATTATCCGGAAATCGTAATACACGTGTGAATACATAGACCACAATATGTCCCTAGTGAGCCTCTAGTTGACTAGCTCGTTGTGATCAACAGATAGTCATGGTTTCCTGGCTATGGACATTGGATGTCGTTGATAACGGGATCACATCATTAGGAGAATGATGTGATGGACAAGACCCAATCCTAAGCCTAGCACAAAAGGTCGTGTAGTTCGTTTGCTAGAGCTTTGCCAATGTCAAGTATCTCTTCCTTCAACCATGAGAGCGTGTAACTCCTGGATACCGTAGGAGTGCTTTGGGTGTATCAAATGTCACAACATAACTGGGTGACTATAAAGGTGCACTACAGGTATCTCCGAAAGTATCTATTGTTTTATGCGGATCGAGACTGGGATTTGTCACTCCGTGTAAACGGAGAGGTATCTCTGGGCCCACTCGGTAGGACATCATCATATGCGCAATGTGACCAAGGAGTTGATCACGGGATGATGTGTTACGGCACGAGTAAAGTGACTTGCCGGTAACGAGATTGAACAAGGTATTGGATACCGACGATCGAATCTCGGGCAAGTAACATACCGATAGACAAAGGGAATTGAATACGGGATTGATTAAGTCCTTGACATCATGGTTCATCCGATGAGATCATCGTGGAACATGTGGGAGCCATCATGGGTATCCAGATCCCGCTGTTGGCTATTGACCGGAGAACGTCTCGGTCATGTCTGCATGTCTCCCGAACTCGTAGGGTCTACACACTTAAGGTTCGATGACGCTAGGGTTATAAAGGAAGCTTGTATGTGGTTACCGAATGTTGTTCGGAGTCTCGTATGAGATCCCGGACGTCACGAGGAGTTCCAGAATGGTCCGGAGGTAAAGATTTATATATGTTAAGTCCTGTTTTGGTCACCGGAAAAGTTTCGGGCGATATCGGTATTGTACCGGGACCACCGGGAGGGTCCCGGGGGTCCACCAAGTGGGGCCACCTGCCCCAGAAGGTTGCGTGGGCCAAGTGTGGGAGGGGACCAGCCCCTAGGAGGGCTGGTGCGCCCCCCACAAGGGGGCCAAGGTGCAAGGGAGAGTGGGAGGGGGCAAACCCTAGTCCAGATGGGCCTTAAGGCCCACCTAATGTGCGCCTCCCCTCTATCCCCCTCTTGGCCGCCTCCCCAAGCCCCATCTAGGGCTGGCCGCACCCCTTGGGGGGGAAACCCTAGATGGGGGCACAGCCCTCCCCTTCCCCTATATATATTGGAGGTTTTGGAGCAGCCCAACACATGAGTTCTCTCCTCTTGTTGGTGCAGCCCTGTCTCTCCTCCTCCTCCTCTCCCATGGTGCTTGGCGAAGCCCTGCGGGATTGCCACGCTCCTCCACCACCACCACGCCATTGTGCTGCTGCTGGATGGAGTCTTCCTCAACCTCTCCCTCTCTCCTTGCTGGATCAAGGCGTGGGAGACGTCACCGGGCTGTACGTGTGTTGAACGCGGAGGTGCCGTACGTTCGGCACTTGATCATCGGTGATTTGAATCACGACGAGTACGACTCCATCAACCCCGTTCACTTGAACGCTTCCGCTTAGCGATCTACAAGGGTATGTAGATGCACTCTCCTTCTACTCGTAGATGGTTTCTCCATAGATAGATCTTGGTGACGCGTAGGAAATTTTTGAATTTCTGCTACGTTCCCCAACAGCCGCTTCATCCAACAATACCGCTAAACTAAAGTAAGACGTTCGTGGTAAGCAGTATGACTATTATCGCCCACAACACTTTGTGTTCTACTTGTGCATAAAACATCTATGCATAAACCTGGCTCGGATGCCACTATTAGGGAACACGGTAATTGAAAAAAATTCCTACGATCACGCAAGATCTATCTAGGAGATGCATAGCAATGAGATGGGAGAGTGCGGCCATGTACCCTTGTAGACTGAAAGCGGAAGCATTTAGTAACGCGGTTGATGTAGTCGAACGTCTTCGCGATCCAACTGATCCAAGTACTGAACGGTCGGCACCTCCGTGTTCAGCACATGTTCAATGATGTCCCTCCTGCTCTTGATCCAGTTGAGGGCGAGGGTGAGTTCCGTCAGCACAACAATGTGGCGACAGTGATGATGATGTTACTGGTGTAGGGCTTCGGCTAAGCTCTACGGTGATATGATCAAGGTGTGTTACTATGGAGGGGGCACCGCACACGGCTAAATGTTTATTATCATGCTAGAATTGTATTAATCAAAAACTTAGTACTTAGGCGAAGCCCTACGCCGGTAAATGTTTATTATCATGATAAATTGCCTTAGCCGTGTGCGGTGCCCCCCTCCACAGTAACACACCTCGATCATATCGCCGTAGTGCTTAGGCGAAGCCCTACGCCGGTAACATCATCATCAGTGTCGCCACGCTGTCGTGCTGACGGACTCACCCTCGTCCTCAACTGGATCAAGAGCACGAGGGATGTCATCGAGCTGAACGTGTGCTAAACGCGGAGGTGCCGTACGGTTGGTACTTGGATCGGTTAGATCGCGAAGACGTTCGACTACACCAACCACGTTACTAAATGCTTCCACTTTCGGTCTACAAGGGTACGTGGACACACTCTCCCATCTTGTTGCTATGCATCTCCAAGATAGATCTTGCGTGATCGTAGGATTTTTTTTTTGAAATTACCGCGTTCCCCAACAATGGCATCCGAGCCAGGTCTATGCATAGATGTTTATGCACGAGTAGAACAAAAAAGAGTTGTGGGAAATAATAGTCATACTGCTTACCACCAACTTCTTACTTTGATTCGGTGGTATTGTTGGATGAAGCGGCCCAGACCGACATTACATGACCGCGTTCATGAGACTGGTTCTACCAACGTGATTTTGCACATAGGTGGATGGCGGGTGTCTGTTTCTCCAACTTTATTTGAATTGAGTTTGACTATGGCCGGTCCTTGTTGAAGGTTAAAACAGCAGACTTGACAAAAAAGCATTGTGCTTCTGATGCGTAGGTAAGAATGGTTCTTGCTAGAAGCCCGTAGCAGCCACGTAAAATTTGCAACAACAAAGTAGAGGGCGTATAACTTGTTTTTGCAGGTCTTGCTGTGATGTGATATGGTCAAGACATGATGTGATATACATTGTTGTATGAGATGATCATGTTTTGTAACAGAGTTATCGGCAACTAGCAGGATCCATATGGTTGTCTCTTTATTATATGCAATGCAATCGCCATGTAATTGCTTTACTTTATCACTAAGAGTTAGCGATAGTCGTAGAAGAAATAGTTGGCGAGACGACAACGATGCTATGATGGAGATCAAGATGTCGCGCCGGTGACGATGGAGATCATGACGATGCTTCGGTGATGGGGATCATAAGCACAAGATGATGATGGCCATATGATGTCACATATTTTGATTGCATGTGATGTTTATCTTTTATGCATCTTATTTTTCTTAGTACGGTGGTAGCATTATAAGACGACCCCTTACTAAATTTCAAGGTATGTGTGTTCTCCCTGAGTGTGCATCGTTGCTACAGTTCGTCGTGCTGTGACACGATGTGATGATCGGGTGTGATAAACTCTACGTTCACATACAATGGGTGCAAGCCAGTTTTGCACACGCGGAATACTCGGATTGAACTTGACGAGCCTAGCATATGCAGATATGGCCTCGGAACACTAATATCAAAGGTTGAACGTGAATCATATAGTAGACATGATCGACATAGTGATGTTCACCATTGAAAACTACTCCATGTCATGTGATGATCAGACACAGTTCAACAAAACCACTAGTTTCAAGAAAAAGGGCAAAGGAAAGAAAGGGAACTTCAAGAAGAATGGCAAGTAAGTTGCTTCTCAGGAGAAGAAACCCAAGTCTGGACCTAAGCCTAAAACTGAGTGCTTCAACTGCAAAGGGACTGGTCAATAGAAGCGGAACTGCCCCAAGTATTTGGTGGAAAAGAAGGATGGCAAAGTCAAAGGTATATTTTATATACATGTTATTGATGTGTACCTTACTAATGCTCGTAGTAGCGCTTGGGTATTTGATACTGGTTCTGTTGCTCATATTTGCAACTCGAAATAAGGGCTACAGATTAACCGAAGATTGGCTAAGGACGAGGTGACAATGCGTGTCAGAAATGGTTCCAAGTTCGATGTGATCGTCGTCGGCATGCTACCTCTACATCTACCTTCGGGATTAGTTTTAGACCTGAATAATTGTTATTTGGTGCCAGCGTTGAGCATGAATATTATATCTGGATCTTGTTTGATGCGAGATGGTTATTCATTTAAATCAGAGAATAATGGTTGTTCTATTTATATGATTAATATCTTTTATGGTCATGCACCCTTGCTGAGTGGTCTATTTTTTGTTGAATCTCGATCATGATGATACACATGTTCATAATATTGAAGCCAAAAGATGCAAGGTTGATAATGATAGTGCAACTTATTTGTGGCACTGCCATTTATGTCATATTGGTGTAAAGCGCATGAAGAAACTCCATGCTAATGGGATTTTGGAATCACTTGATTATGAATAACTTGGGGCTTGAGAACCATGCTTCATGGGCAAGATAACTAAAACTCCGTTCTCCGGAACAATGGAACGAGCTACTGACTTATTGTAAATAATACATACTGATGTATGCGGTCCAATGAGTGTTGAGGCTCATGTCGGGTATCGTTATTTTCTTACCTTCATAGATGATTTGAGCAGATATGGGTATATCTACTTAATGAAGCATCAGTCTGAAACGTTTGAAAATTTCAAAGAGTTTCAGAGTGAAGTGAAAAATCATCATAACAAGAAAACAAAGTTTCTACGATCTAATCATGGAGGCGAATATTTGAGTTACGAGTATGGTCTTCATTTGAAACAATGTGGAATAGTTTCACAACTTACGCCACCTGGAACATCACAACGTAAAGGTGTGTCCGAACGTCATAACCGTACTTTATTGGATATGGCGCGATCTATGATGTCTCTTACTGATTTACCACTATTGTTTTGGGGTTATGCTTTAGAGGCGGCTGCATTCACTTTAAATTGGGCACCATCAAAATCCCTTGAGACGACGCCTTATGAACTGTGGTTTGGCAAGAAACCAAAGTTGTCGTTTCTTAAAGTTTGGGGCTGCGATGCTTATGTGAAAAAGCTTCAACCTGATAATCTCGAACCCAAATCAGAGAAGTGCGCCTTCATAGGATACCCAAAGGAAACTGTTGGGTACACCTTCTACCACAGATCTGAAGGCAAGATATTCGTTGCTAAGAATGGATCCTTTCTAGATAAGGAGTTTCTCTCGAAAGAAGTGAGTGGAAGGAAAGTAGAGCTTGATGAGGTTATTGTACCTTCTCCCGAATTGGAGAGTAGTTCATCACAGAAATCAGTTCTAGTGATTCCTACACCAATTAGTGAGGAAGCTAATAATGATGATAATGAAACTTTAGATCAACTTAGTACGGAACCGTGTAGGTCTTCCAGAGTACGGTCCACACCAGAGTGGTACGGTAATCCTGTTCTGGAAGTCATGTTACTAGACCATGATGAACCTACGAACTATGAGGAAGCGATGATGAGCCCAACTTCTGTGAAATGGCTTGAGGCTAGGAAATCTAAGATGGGATCCATGTATGAGAAGAAACTGTGGACTTCGATGGATTTGACCGATGATCGGAAAGCCATAGAAAATAAATGGATCTTCAAGAAGAAGACTCACGCTGACAGTAATGTTACTGTCTACAAAGCTCGATTTATTGCGGAAGGTTTTCAACACATTCATGGAGTTGGCTACGATGAGACTTTTTCACCCGAAGTGATGCTTAAGTATGTCCGAATAATGTTAGCAATTGCCACATTTTATGATTATGAAATTTGCCAGATGGATGTCAATAACTGCATTCCTGAATGGATTTTTGGAAGAAGAGTTGTATATGATGCAACCAGAAGGTTTTTATCGATCCAAAGGGTGCTAACAAAGTGTGCAAGCTCCAGCGATCCATTTATGGACTGGTGCAAGCCTCTCGGAGTTGGAATAAATGCTTTGATAGTGTGATCAAAGCATATGGTTTTATACAGACTTTTGGAGAAGCCTGTATTTACAAGAAAGTGAGTGGGAGCTGTGTAGATTTTCTAATATTATATGTGGATGACATATTGTTGATTGGAAATGATACAGAATTTCTGGATAGCATAAAGGGTTACTTGAATAAGAGTTTTTCAATGAAAGACCTCGGTGAAGCTTCTTACATATTGGGCATCAAGATCTATAGATATAGATCAAGGCACTTAATTGGAATTTCATAAAGCACATACCTTGATAAAATTTTGAAGAAGTTCAAAATGGATCAGTCAAAGAAAGGGTTCTTGCCTGTGTTACACGGTGTGAAGTTGAGTCAGACTCACTGCTCGACCACTTCAGAAGATAGAGAGAAAATGAAAGCCATTCCCTATGCTTCAGCCATAGGTTCTATCTTGTATACAATGCTGTGTACCAGATCTGATGTGTGCCTTTCTATAAGTATAGCAGGGAGGTACCAAAGTAATCCAGGAGTGGAGCACTGGACAGCGGTCAAGAACATCCTGAAATACCTGAAAAGGACTAAGAATATGTTTCTCGTTTATGGTGGTGACAAATAGCTCGTAGTAAATGGTTACGTCGATGCAAGCTTTGACACTGATCCGGATGACTCTAAGTCACAAATCAGATACATATTTTTATTCAATGGTGGAGCTGTCAGTTGGTGCAGTTCCAAGCAGAGCACCGTGGCGGGATTTTCGTGTGAAGCGGAGTACGCAGCTGCTTCCGAAGTAGCAAATGAAGGAGTCTAGATGAAGGAGTTCATATCCAATCTACGTGTCATACCTAGTGAATCGGGTCCAATGAAAATCTTTTGTGACAATACTGGTGCAATTGCCTTTGCGAAGGAATCTAGATTTCACAAGAGAACCAAACACATCAAGAGATGCTTCAATTCCATCCAGCATGAAGTCGCGGAGGGAGACATAGAGATTTGCAAAATACATACGGAACTGAATGTTGCAGACCCATTGCCTAAGCCTCTTCCACGAGAAAAACATGACCAACACATGGACTCCATGGGTGTTAAAATCATTACTTTGTAATCTAGATTATTAACTCTAGTGCAAGTGGGAGACTGAAGGAAATATGCCCTAGAGGCAATAATAAAGTTATTATTTATTCCCTTATATCATGATAAATGTTTATTATTCAAGCTAGAATTGTATTAACTGGAAACTTTGTACATGTGTGAATACATAGACAAAACATAGTGTCCCTAGTATGCCTCTACTTGACTAGCTCGTTGATCAAAGATGGTTATGTTTCCTAACCATAGACATGTGTTGTCATTTGATAAACAGGATCACATCATTAGGAGAATGATGTGATGGACAAGACCCATCCATTAGCTTAGTATTATGATCGTTACCGTTTCATTGCTACTGCTTTCTTCATGACTTATACACGTTCCTTAGACAATGAGATTATGCAACTCCCGAATACCGGAGGAACACCTTATGTGCTATCAAACGCCACAACGTAACTGGGTGATTATAAAGATGCTCTATAGGTGTCTCCGAAGGTCTTTGTTCGGTTGGCATAGATCAAGATTAGGATTTGTCACTCCGTGTTTGGAGAGGTATCTTTGGGCCCTCTCAGTAATGCTCATCACTATAAGCCTTGCAAGCAATGTGAATAATGAGTTAGTTACGAGATGAAGCATTACGGAACGAGTAAAGAGACTTGCCGATAACGAGATTGAACTAGGTATGATGATATCGACGATGGAATCTCGGGCAAGTAACATACCGATGACAAAGGGAACAACGTTTGTTGTTATGCGGTTTGACCGATAAAGATCTTTGTAGAATATGTAGGAGCCAATATGAGCATCTAGGTTCCGCTATTGGTTATTGATCAGAGATGTGTCTCGTTCATGTCTACATAGTTCTCAAGCCCGTAGGGTCCGCACGCTTAACGTTCGATGATGATTTGTATTATGAGTTATGTGTTTTGATGACCGAAGTTTGTTTAGAGTCCCGGATGAGATCACGGACGTGATGAGGAGTCTCGAAATTGTCGAGACATAAAGGTTGATATATTGGAAGGCTATATTCGGACATTGGAATGGTTCCGGAGAAGTTTGGGTATCTTCTGGAGTACCGGGAGGTTACTAGAACCCCCCGGGGAGTTGCTGGGCCTTAGTGGGAAGAGGAGGCAGCGGCCAGGAGGTGGCGCCCCCCAAGGCCTAGTACAAATTGGACAAGGGGTTGGGGGTGTGGCCCCCCTCTCCCTTCCTTTCCCCCTCTCCTTTAGGTGGAATCCTACTAGGACTTGGAGTCCTAGTAGGACTCCCCTCTCCCTTCGTGCCTAGCAAGGGCCGGCCGGCCTCCCCCTCCCTCCCTTATATACAGGTGCAGGGGGCACCTGGAACACACCAAGTTTTTCCTAAACCATGTGCAGTGCCCCCCTCCATAGTAACACACCTCGATCATATCACCGTAGTGCTTAGGCGAAGCCCTGCGCTAGTAAGATCATCATCACCGTCGCCACGCCGTCGTGCTGACGGAACTCACCCTCGTCCTCAACTGGATCAAGAGCACGAGGGATCACATCGAGCTGAACATGTGCTAAACACGGAGGTGTCGTACGTTCGGTACTTGAATCGGTTGGATCATGAAGACGTTCGACTACATCAACCGCGTTACTAAACGCTTCCGCTTTCGGTCTACAAGGGTACGTGGACACACTCTCCCGTCTCGTTGTTATGCATCTCCTAGATAGGTCTTGCGTGATCGTAGGAATTATTTTGCAATTACCGTGTTCCCCAACAAAAACTTGGTGTGTTCTAGGGTGCCCCCTTCCCCCGTATATAAATGATGGAGGGGGAGGCCGGCCGGCCCTTGCAGGGCGCGCCAGGAGAGGGGAGGCCTACTAAGACTCCAAGTCCTAGTAGGATTCCACATAAAGGAGAGTGGGAAAGGAAGGGAGAGGGGGGCCACGCCCCCAACTCCTTGTCCAATTCGGACTGGGCTTGGGGCGCGCGCCCCACCTCTTGGCCACTACCTCCTCTTCCCACTAAGGCCCAACAACCCCCCGGCGGTTCCGGTAACTTCCTGGTACTCCGGAAAATACCTGAACTTCTCCAGAACCATTCCAATGTCCGAATATAGCCTTCCAATATATCAATCCTTATGTCTTGACCATTTCGAGACTCCTCGTCACGTCCTTGATCTCATCCGGGACCTCGAACAAACTTCGGCCATCAAAACACATAACTCATAATACAAATCATCATTGAACGTTAAGCGTGCGGACCCTACGGGTTCGAGAACTATGTAGACATGACCTTGACACATCTCTGATCAATAACCAATAGCGGAACCTAGATTCTCATATTGGCTCCTACATATTTTTCGAAGATCTTTATCAATCAAACCGCATAACAACATACGTTGTTCCCTTTATCATCAGTATGTTACTTTCCCGAGATTCGATCGTCGGTATCATCATACCTAGTTCAATCTCGTTACCGGCAAGTCTCTTTACTCGTTCTGTAATGCTTCATCCTGCAATTAACTCATTAGTCACATTGCTTGCAAGGCTTATAGTGATGAGCGTTACCGAGAGGGTCGAGAGATACCTCTCCGATACACGGAGTGAAAAATCCTAATCTCGATCTATGCCAACCTAACAAACACCTTCAGAGACACCTGTAGAGCATCTTTATCATCACCCAGTTACGTTGTGACGTTTGATAGCACACAAGGTGTTCCTCCGGTATTCGGGAGTTTCATAATCTCATAGTCTGAGGAACATGTATAAGTCATGAAGAAAGCAGTAGCAATGAAACAGTAATGATCATAATGCTCAGCTAACAGATGAGTCTTGTCCATTACATCATTCTCCTAATGATGTGATCCTGTTTATCAAATGACAACACATGTCTATGGTTAGGAAACATAACCATATTTGATCAACGAGCTAGTCAAGTAGAGGCATACTAGGGACACTATGCTTTGTCTATGTATTCACACATGTACTAAGTTTCCGGTTAATACAATTCTAGCATGAATAATAAACATTTATCATGATATAAGGAAATAAATAATAACTTTATTATTTCCTCTAGGGCATATTTCCTTCACATTGCACTGTCTACAACCAAGCAGAGGAGACCATGCAACATATTATCATTGATTGCCCCTTCTCTAGGAAGATCTGGCATGATGTGCTAGCTTGGGTTTGCGCTACCACCCCCCTCCATCCGGCACCGAGGAGTTCCTCCCGTGGTGCACATCGACGATATCGAGATCCCCCATAGGACACCACAAGGGATTGGCCACATGGGCGATCCTAACGGCCTGATCCATTTGGAAACAACGCAACTGATAACCCACAAGTATAGGGGATCGCAATAGTTTTTGAGGGTAGAGTATTCAACCCATATTTATTGATTTGACACAAGTGGAGCCAAAGAATATTTGAAGGTATTAGCAGCTGAGTTGTCAATCAACCACAGCTGGTGATTACTTATCTGCAACAAAGTGATTAGTAGCAGAGTAGTATGATAGTTTTGATGATAGCAGCAGTAGTAATGGTAACAGTAACAGTGATAGCAGTGATATTGTAGCAAGTGTGACAGTCGAAGCAATAGTATTAACTTAGCAGAAACAATGTAAGATAAATTCGTAGGCATTGGATCGGTGACTTGTTAGATGATATACATCATGTGACAGTTATAACCTAGGGTGATACGGCACTAGCTCCAGTTCATCGATATAATGTAGGCATGTATTCCGTAAATAGTCATACGTGCTTTATCAAAAGAACTTGCATGAAATCTTTTGTCCTACCCTCCCATGGCAGCGTGGTCCATATTGGAAACTAAGGGATATTAAGGCCTTCTCTTAATAGAGAATCAGAACAAAGCATTAAAACATAGTGAAAACATGAACTCCTCAAACTACGGTCATCACCAAGACTGGGCCCAGTTGTTGCCACTCCAGGGTTGTCGGATCATAACCATAGTAGGTGACTATAACTTGCAAGATCCGATCTAAAACATGGATATAATGATGAATTCATAAATGGTTCAGATATGAGTTCATGGCACCCGGGCCCAAAGTGACAGGCATTGAGCAGAGCAAAGTCATAGCAACATCAATCTAAGAATATAGTGGATACTAGGGATTAGGCCCTAACAAAAATAACTCGATTACATGATGAATCTCATCCAACTCCTCACCGACCAGCGTGCCTACGAAGGAATTACTCACTCCCGGTGGGGAGCATCATGGAATTGGCGATGGAGATGGGTTGGTGATGACGAATAACAAAGATCCCCCTCTCCGGAGCCCAAAACGGACTCCAGATCTGCCCTCCTATGGAAGAACAGGGCTTGGAGGTGGCTCCATCTCATGGATGGTGATAATTCTTTCTCCCTGATTTTGTTCTGGAAATATGTGATTTTATAGTATCAGGGGGGTTGCCTGTAGGGCCACGAGGTGGGTACAACCCACCTGGGCACGCCAGGAGAGGGGGGCGCGCCCTGGTGGGTTGTGCCCACCCATGGTAGTTCTGCTGAAAACAGCGTCAGTCCAGGGTTAGTTTCATTCAAATCATGCAAATTAGAGTCCAAAACAAGAGAAAAGCATGAGAAAAAGTAGATACGTTGGAGATGTATCAACTCCCACAAGCTTAAACATTTGCTTGTCCTCAAGCAATTCAGTTGATAAACTGAAAGTGAGAAAAAAAACTTTTATGAACTCTTTTGCTCTTGTTTGCATAAATAAGCTTAAACATCACCTAGGTTTTCAGCCAACATTGTAACTAACCATGTCAACAATAGAATTTAAAGATTATAATGACTCATATCAATGACATAATCAGCTAGTGAGAAATAATAAAATATCTCAAACAACAACACGTTGTCAAAATAACCATGATATAATATGACAATAGTGGTATCTCGCTAGCCCTTTCTGAGACCGCAAAACATAAATGCAGAGCACCTCCAAAGTTCAAGCAATGACTAAACATTGTAATTCATGGTAGAAAAGATCCAGTCATGATGCACCCAATGTTAGCTACACATAATGCATAAATCATGACAGTTGTGCTCTACTTAGTTTCTGGCGCTTGTTTTAGAAGGTGGTGACACAATATAAAAGTAAATAGATAGTCCCTTCATAGAGGGAAGCAATGATTTGCAGAGGTGCAGAACTCAATTTTTAAAACAGAGATAAATGACATTTTGAGACATGCACCCTTATTATTCACTTCACGACCATCAGTTATCAACATCTTCCATGCTAAGCATGCTAGTGGCGGTTCCCAAGCGATAAAAGTAAAGGTTTTGACTCCATTGGGAGTTTTTGTTTCATTATTTCAGAGATGAACTCTTTTTCATGTTTGCAGTTTGGGACTGGGCATCCCTATTACCGCCCTTTTCTCGTGCGATGGCGAGTGAATAAACAACCGACCTGAGAATAACCCGCTTAGCATGGAAGATACCGACCACCTCCTATCGTTCCATGAACAATCCAGGCACACAAAAATGATAATTTTTAGAAGTTTTTAGAGGTGGCACACGCAAATTTACTTAGGACGGCAGGGTAATACCGCATATAGTTAGGTATGGTGGACTCATCTGGAATAACTTTGGGTTCAAGGTTTTTTATGTACAAGCAGAATTCCCACTTAGTACAGGGGAAGGCTAACAATTTAGATTGAGAAGCGGCCAGCTAGAGAGCAACAACAATCATAACCATGCATTATGCGTAAGTAACATTGGACACTAGCATGAGTAGGATATGGACACCATGAACATAAATATCATAGAGGCTATGTTGGTTTTGATTCAACTACATGCATGAACATGTGCCAAGTCAAGCCACAAGAACATTCAGAGGAGGATACCATATCATCATAGTACATCACAATCATTTTAACGCTATGTTGATATCCAAGATAAATCATTATCAACTCCCATCTACTTATGCATGGCATGAGAAACTATAATCTCTAATTGTCATTGCAAACATGTTTAATCATAATGGGATGAATCATGGATACTAGGTTAAACATATTTACGCAAACAGAACAAGTCGAGTTCATACCAGTTTCTCCCTGCCATGGCCAGTTCATCGGATGTCGTCATTATTGCCTTTCACTTGCACGACGGAACGATATGAAAATAATAATAGTGCAAGAATGCCGTGGACTAAGCTGGAATCTGCAAACATTTTATTCAACAGGAGAAGACATGGTAAAATGTTCTCTTTATTAGTTCAACAATTATTCATATGAGAGCCACTCAACATTTTCATTATGGTCTTCTCCTCGGTACAACTCGAATAAAAGGAAAAGAAATTCAGAGAAACATACTAAAATATATTTGGAGTTTTTGGTTTTCTAGAACGGGCAAATAAAAGGGAAAAGCAAAAGCGAGAAAAACTATTTACACGGGAAAGCTCCCAACAAGCAAAAGAAGAACAAGGAAATCTTTTTGGATTTTCTTTTTAATACTACTACTAAGCACGTGTAGAAAGTAACTTAGCTATAACTAATTTTTTTGGGTTTTCTAAAGTTTTTCAAACACACAAGAAGAAAGCAAGAAAATAAATCTAAGCATGGATGATACAATGAAAAAGTGTGAACACCGACAAATAGAATGATATGCATGAACATGAATATAATGTCGGTGAGAAACACGTGCTCCCCCAAGTTTAGGCTTTTGGCCTAAGTTGGTAATCGATCAGTAGTCTGGATAGTAGTTGGCGTGGCAACTCACGGAGGCTCTCGGTGCGGAGGCCTAAGCCTGTTGTGCTGCCATCACTGCTGCGTTGTGAGATCGAGCCTCGCTCTCAAGAACAAAATATCTACCTCTACCGTGATAATCAAAGAGAGCAGGCGCAGGCAAATATGTACCCACAATAGATGTTTGGTTAAACATCAGATTATAAGTGAAGTTATCAACCTTTCCCTTGAGAATCTTATGCTCTTCTAAGGTGTCAAAATCTAAATACTGCGTGGGTAGGATAGGGTCAAAGGGCAAAGGTGAAACACCTAGCCTCGTGCTAAACGTGTGGCGTAAATTCCACCATAGAACCAACCACTATTAGCGTTATGCTAACGTCAACGTGCAACAATCGCTCCAAGGTTATAATTCCTTTCACCCATGAGAGCGGTGTGAATGAGGCTCAAGTCTGGCGCACAAAGTCTACAACCTTGCTTGCCTACAATGCATTTCCCGTTAAATAATGTAAAATACTGAATTGAGGGAAAGTGTATTCTCTTTATTCTTCCTTGTCTTACTCCCCTATTTTCACCGTAACAAAGGCTAGTCAAGAAAGACTCGTACTCAGCCTTCGGTGGTTCATCAAGCGAGCCCCAAAATGGCAGTTTGCAATGGTAAGAAAAATTCTCCAGTGGGATAGTAAATGGTTTATCATAAAGCATAAAAGACACCCTAGAGTCACGAGGGAAAAATGTAAATCTTTTGACAAATGACTTAGTGAGAAGTTGGCGTTGTTCACACTTATCTGAAAGGTAGGGACCGAGGCCAGCATTGGGAACATATTGCTCAAATTCCTCCTTAATGCCCACACGCACCATATATTCATCGCGAGGCCATAAGCATGTTTTGGTGGCGGCACCACGCGTGGAACTTTCACTTGGTTCAACATAAGACCGACGCACAGAACTGTCACTAGAAGATGCCCCCGAGAATTGTCTCCTTGAAGAGCTCCTTCCAAATAGGTTCATCATGTCCGCGTACAATTTTATGAAAATAAAATTTTTGGGGTGACAAAAATTTGTCAGCAAAACTTTATAAAATTGATAGCAGCTACTCATAGGGATACATAGAGGCCATAGAAAGCATTCAAACTACCTAGAACACTAAGAATTCAACATGCAAGCTCATCTACAGCAGCACCAAGAGTAGCTAATTATTCATAGTATAAACCACTAAAACAAAAACTAATTGGACAAATGATGGAGTCACATACCAATTAACAATCCCCCGAAATAGTTTAAAAAATGGAGCTTCGAGCAAAGAGATCGAAGTCCGCGGGTTTGAGCTCAAGAACACGGGAGAGAGAGCAAAGGAGAATTTTTTTCTCGAGGTAAGTGATGATGTGGGCTAAAGAGATAAGTGAGAGGGGCATGTGGGGACCACAACCCACCAGGGCGCGCCTGGGGGTCCTGGCGCGCCCAGGTGGGTTGTGCCCACCTTGTGCACCTCCCTCTGGTATTATTTGCACTAGAAATTCATAAATATTCAGAAAAAATCATATCAGGTTTTCAGAGCATTCTGAGAACTTTTATTTTTGGGTCATTTTTTTTATTACACGAAAAAGTAGAAAACAGAGAAAGCATGGCATTTTATTTTATTTAACTAATAAAAATAGAAAACAAAAGGTAGGGCAGAAGGTAGTAATTACTAAATTCATCAACTTCATATCGTTCAAAAATGATTCATTAATAAGGTTGATCAGGTCTTATTAACAACCACTTTCGATTAGCATGAAACCGAAGAACTTTCCTAAATCACTAAGTTACCTCAATGGGGATATGCATTTCCCCAACAATAAGCATTCCATATTTATTTTTGACAGTAGGTAGAGGTATTTGAAAACTTCTAATAGTAATTATTGGAGACTTTTCAATAACATTAATACCATTCACTTGGAATTGTTTCTTCGGAAAGTGCACCGTATGTTCATCACCATTAATATGAAAAGTGATCTTGCTTTTATTGCAATCAATAACAGCCCCTGCAGTATTCAAAAAGGTCTACCAAGGATAATCGACATGTTTTCGTCCTCGGGCATCTCAAGTATAACAAAGTCAGTCAAAATAGTAACATTAGCAACAACAATGGGCACATCCTCACAGATACCGATAGGTATGGCAGTTGATTTGTTAGCCATTTGCAAAGATATTTCAGTAGGTATGAGTTTATTCAGCATCCTCAGCTTTAATACCTTTTTCCTTCATAGATTTATTTGCCTCTTGCATATCTTCAGGACTGAGATATAATATACCCCTCTTCTTCGGAGTGGGTTTAGGGGGTGGTTCAGGAATAGTCTAATCATAATAATTTTTCAATATGTTATTCAATAATTCTTCAGCTTGAGCAATAGTTCGTTCCCTGAAAACACAACCAGCACAACTATCTAGGAAGTCCCTAGAAGCATCGGTTAGTCCATTATAGAAGATATCAAGTATTTAATTTTTCTTAAGAGGATGATCAGGCAAAGCATTAAGCAATTGGAGAAGCCTCCCCCAAGCTTGTGGGAGACTCTCTTCTTCAATTTGCACAAAGTTAAACATTTCCTGTAAGGCCGCTTGTTTCTTATGGGCAGGAAAATGTTTTTCAGAGAAGTAGTAAATCATATCCTCGGGACTACGCACACAACCAGGAGCAAGAGTATTGTACCAAGCTTTAGCATCAGCCTTTAATGAGAAAGGAAATAATTTGAGAATAAAGTAGTATCAAGTTTTGTCATCATGAGTAAAAAGGGTGGCTATATCATTCAACTTAGTAAGATGTGCCACAACAGTTTTAGTTTCATAACCATGGAAAGGATCAGATTCAACCAAATTAATTAACTCTGGGTCGATAGAGAATTCATAATCCTTATCATCAATAAAGATAGGCGAAGTAGCACACTTAGGATCACATTTCATTTAGCATTCAGAGATTTTTCTTTATACTTGTGTAATAATTTATCTAGATCATCTCTATCCTTACAAGCAAGAATATCTCTAGTTGCCTCTTCACTCATAACATAGCCTTCCGGTACCTTAGGCAATTCATATCTAGAAGGGCTAGCTCTAGCAGTGTTTCACGAGTTTCAGTTTCAAGCTCATCGTCAGATTCAACAACATCATGTTGTATTAATTTAGCAATTTGTTCATCAAGAAATTCACCAAGTGGCACATCATCATTATCGAGCATGGTACTAGCAACATCATCAACATCATTCATAGTAGAAGTAGCATCATCAATAACTTGCTACATATCAGAATTAATAGCATGTGGTGGTGGTGTTGCAAGTTTACTCATAAAAGAAGGTGAATCTAAAGCAGAACTGGATGGCAGTTTCTTACCTCCCCTCGTACTTGAGGGAAATATCTTAGTCTTTGGATCCTTCAGATTCTTCATAGTGATAAATTGATAATAATCCCAAAGTGACTCAACAAATATAGCAATTCTCCCTTGCAACGGCGCTAGAAAAAGGTCTTGATAACCCACAAGTATAGGGGATCACAACAATTTTCGAGGGTAGAGTATTCAACCCAATTTATATATTCAACACAACGGGAGCCAAAGAATATTTTAAGGGGAGCCAAAGAATATTTTAAGGTATTAGCAGCTGAGTTGTCAATTCAACCACACCTGGAGATTACTTATCTGCAGCAAAGTGATTAGTAGCATAGTAGTATGATAGTTTTGATGATAGAAGCAGTAGTAACGGTAACAGTAACAGTCACTCCAAAAAAATACACTTCTGTGATGATACGTGTTTATCACAGTAGGTCGCATTTTTTGTCATGCATGTACATCCATGACAAATTCATGATAGAATCAAGATAGTCATACCTGTTGTCATAGAAGTGTTCCATGACATTACCAAAATTATCATCACGGAAGTGTCCACTTCCATGACAATAAATCGCACGTCACAGAAGTGCTTTCGTCAAGGGTGACCGACACGTGGCATCCACCGTAATGGAACGCCGTTAAGCTATCGGGTTATGTGTGGTGGGGTTGATTCTTGGGCAAGTACAACCGTGGTTCTATCTGCATCGACAGGTAGCACGATCTTTTCTGAAGACCGTGTTTTTACTCCCACAGATACTGCCATCACTCCCTCCAATTGAAATGGCTGATAAACAAGAAAAGTAATTAAATGTACAGACATTGTAAGATAGACAGGTGCAATGGATAGTAGGGAAGAAAACAGGGCATGAAATAATTCACATTTATGTTGTCTAAGCAAACAAAATAGCAGGACATAATATCACATATATGATGGCTAATTAAATAGGATAGCATGACACAATTTCACATGTATGATGGCTAACTAAACAGGATAGAATGATATTCTTCAAAATATGATGACTATGTAAACAGGATGACATGATATAACTATACGATGTGTCTATTAAAGTGGTTGGCATGCCATAAATCACAAACATGCCGTCAATGGAAACATGATTGCATGATATAATTCACAGATAGAATGACATAATTTAAAATATGATGACTATGTAAACAAGATGAGATGATATAACTATATTATGTCTTTAGAAAATGGGTTGGCATGCCATAATTCAGATACATGCTGTCTATGTAAACATCTTGGCATGACATAATTCAAATATATGATTTATATACGAAGGAAGTGAGTAGAGGGCAATTGCATATATGATGTGTCAACTAAGGAGATGGCATTCAATATTGTGTATATGATGTAAAAACTAAGCATTGCAATACAACATATGCATTATATGAGTAATATAACCCTGCCAAGTTTGAGCATACACCTCGGGGGGATAATAGGACCGGTCATCTGCCTCTGAATCCTCCTCTGAATAGCTATTTGTAACTAGCAAGATATCTGCTTCAGCAGGTAGCATTGTCTGCTCTGAAGACCTTGTTTTCACTCCAGATTTCTCCATCACCAATTCAACTGGCTGATGCATAGGAAGAGCAATTGAATATACAAACATTGTCGACAAAAGCAATGAGAAATACAAAAAAGGACGGCATGATATAATTCACATATATGACGCTTGCCTAAACAGCATGGCATTGCATAATTCACATACATAATGCCTTGCAACAAGATAACATTGCATCATTCACATATATAATGTCTTGCAACAAGATGGCATTGCATAATTCACATATATGGTAATTAGACACTAAACAGGTGGCATTCACACAAAGCATGTCTAAACTAAGCAAATGACATAGCAATGCAAGATACCATATGCATGATATGAGTAACATAACCCTACCAAGTTAGGGCATGCACCTCAGAGGGGAAATATGACTGGTCATCTGTCTCAGAATCCTCCTCTGAGGAGCTATCGGTAACCAGCAAGACATGCGCTTCATCAGATAGCATTTTCTGCTCTGAAGACCTTGTTTCCACTCCAGATTTTCCATGACCGTGCCGAATGGCTGATGCACAGGAAGAGCAATTGAATGTACTAAAATTGTTGACAAATTTAACACATAATAAAAAAATGATGGCATGATATAATTCACATATAAGATGACTGGCTAACTAGGGTGTCATTGCAAAATTCACATATATGATGCCTGGCTAGACAAGATGGCATTGCATGATTCACATATATGATAAAGAAACTAAACAGGTGGCATTGACACAAAGCATGTCTAAACTAAGCAGATGACATCTTTAATGTATACAGTAAGCAATGCAAGGCACCATATGCATGATATTATCAACATCAGCATGCCAAGTTAGAGCGAAGACCTCATGGGGTAAATAGGAGTGGTCTTCTCCTTCTGAATCCCCCTCAGAACAGTTATCTTCCTCTTGATTATGATCCGAAATGGGTGGAGCGGGGGCTGCCTTTGCACCCACCATGGAACGACGTCTGCCTGAAATTTTATTGTCACGCAAGGCTCGTCTCTTTTTCTCTACATGATCAGTTCCATTGTGTACAATAACTGGCATGCATAGGAAGAAAACATAGTGAGATTATGTAAGGAGTGCATGCACAAATCCAGAGTGATGGTAGCAAACTGTGGATAGACCCAAAACCAATGATAGCAGGCACATAATAGATTTAGTTAAAAAATACAGATAATGGCTCCTTTAATGTTTGTTTGCACCCAACATGAAACTCATAGTAGACACCGGAGATTAACCAGATAGTAGACAGATAGTACTGATTGCTGCCCCAATATGTACCCCACAACCATTTAAATACTCAAGTTTCAGCATTAGTTTGGACCTGACTCGGAGTCTAATAGGTGAACACGATGATAATGTAGCATGTCATCATATTAAGCGACGCATAACGTAAGCATACACGGAAGAGTGCGACCTCTCTTGCGGACCCGTGTAGTCCACAAGGTCATCTGCTCAGTTGATGATGGTAATGCAGTTGTCGTGGCTGCCGGCAGTGGGGAAGATGATCTGAGGCGGCGAAAGACAGTCTGGAGAGCGGATCCCTGCTGTGGTGAACCCTTCTGTCGTTGGAGCAACTGAGCTGGGGTGGAACACAGCACCGCAGGAGCAGGACAAACCACACAAGGTTTTCTTTGACACATATCTGTAACAGAAGTAATTGAGTAAGGGCTTGTTTGAATTTGAGGATTCTAACAATGCAGGGATAGGAAATAGACAGGAATAGGATAGGAATGCACGTGCAAAACGGAGAATTTAAAAACATAGGATTTCTACCAATCTGGGTGTTTGATTCACAACAATTGGAAGATCACTGGATGCAAAAAAGCATAGTGAGATTAAGTCAAACCACAAGAAAATATACGGTTATAATGCTATTATGCTACTATCTCTTAGTATTGTGCTTCATGAATAGGAATATAAAAAGGAGGAGAAGTGGAAATTAGAATTCCTACGGTTTTTCTTTCAAGGAGACACTAAAGGAACAAATCCTACAGTTTTCCTTTGCTCCATTCCTTTGCACCAAATTCATGAAAAGTAGTACCATAGGAAACTTTCCAATTCCTATGTTTTTAATTCTCTTTTCCTTTCAAGCACTGGCAATTCTAGTAGGTAGGCTTGAGCAAGGAAAATCCGACACTAAAAAAATGGTGCTACTTCTATTACTTTAGACCCAGGCCACTGCCATACTAGCTCAACTCCGAGGCCCATCGACAAATGCACAGCTCAAACGCGTAGAGATAAATAATGATGGCATTCAAGATAGTCCATCACGGATAGCTAAGTTGCCTGGTACCTCACTGCTTGTCATACAGTAGGATAAAATAATCGTATTTCCCGTTACTACGAGTGCTCAGTGGACAATATATATAACATGTAGAGTAAAAAAGAGATGCAACAAGTGTACAACCTCTTTGGCGAAGCCATGTCGATCTCAGCGTGATTGGGTTAGCCGGTGAGGATGCTCCGGCTGACTTTGCTATCGAAGGAGGGGAAGAAGATCTTAGGCGTCTGGAGATGGAGCCCGAGGTACTGCTCCGCTGTGATGGAGGGTTTCGTCATTGGAGCAGCTCTGGTGAGTTGTACGACGCCGAGGCTGAAGCAGGACAAGAGAGACAACGAACAATGTTAACCTGAGTGGAATTCTAATAACATCTCCAATACATGACGTAAAATATATAACCACAAAGTGCTAGATGTAAAATACATCAGCCGCTCATCTCTGAACTTAACTGTTGAAACTGAACTTAACTGTCGAAACTGAACTTAACTGTCAAAACAGAACCTAACTGTCGAAATTGAATTTTGCTGTCGAAACTGAATTTTGCTGTCGAAACTGAACGCACTAGCAAGGTGAGGCTACACGTCGGTCGACTAACTTTTTCATCTCTGGTCAGTCGATTTTGCAGCCGTTGGATACGAAATCAAGGGCCTGCAGTTCATCTTCAACCTCTATCCCCCTGAGCCACCATCCACCACCGGCCAAACAGCAGCCCCCCGCCGCCCGCGGCCTGTGGTGCGCCGTCCCGCCTGCCCCGAAAACACTCCCCACCGCCGGTCCGCCGCCGCCCCGGCCATCCTGAACCCTAAGATAGATAGTGGGGTACCTCTTCGGCGAGCCCCCCTCCCCGCTGTGGCTGGTTCTTCCTTCACCCCGGCAAGCCCACCCCTTAAAAATTGACTGACCCAAAAGTCGATTCGGTCGACTGAAGTGTAGCCAAATCAGAGCAGCATCGCAAGCAAAAGCAAGAGTGAGAGCAGCAGCGCGGGCAAGAGCAATAGCAAGAGCAGACCAGGCAGGGGACCGAGAGCAAGAGCAGAGCAGCAGCGCGAGCGAGAGCTAAAGCAGTAGCATCTCCTACTGATGTGGACATCGCCGCCGAGGGAGCGACGCCGTGGAGGAAGTGGCCGCCGCCGCCGCCGTGGATGGAGCCGCGCCGTGTTGGCTCGGGACCAAGCACCGGCGGCACCGTGAGATCGAATCAAGAAGAAAATGCGGTGATTAGTGTACAACCTCTTTGGTGGCACCGATTAGGCCGCAGCTTCATCTGAGGAAACGGTGATGATGATGCTCTTCCGGTGGTGCAGGTGAAGACGGCAGTGTGGGAATGGAGGTGGCGCGAAAGACGAGGGGGACGTCGGGGCAGCTCCTTGGAGGTGGAGGATGGGGTGGCTGAACCAACGGGATGATGAGATCAACGACGGATCCTCATCTGGTACGGTGGATGAGGGACGTCGAGGTGTTGCTGTGGACGACATCATCGGGGAAGAGGCTCCGGCTGGGTGGCGGACGGAGCAGGGTGTGGGGTTTCATCGCGGGTTTTCGCAGCCTTCGTGTACGAATGGGTGGGCGGATGGGATGGCAGTGGGGAACCATGGCTTAGAGACGCGCTTGTCCGAAATGTGGGGTAAGTTACGAAAGTACCCCCCACCGATTTGAGGCGGTTCTTTCGGTTCAGGGGTACCATGGGCATTTCACGTGTCGGGATTTCACAGGAGGTGGGAGTTTTCGCGCGCGTTGAAATTTTGGAATAGCAAGGCGCGGGTTGAGATGGAGGGAGTTGTCGGAGCACAACGAGACAAAGATATATCTTAAATATTTCAGGCTAACAAGGTGCGGGTTGAAGATGATGGAGTTTCGCAGCACGATAGACAGAGACGCTAGCTTCAATTTTCGGCATAACAAGGTGCGGCTTGAAATTTCGGAAGAACAAGCTTAACGTGTACCAAAAAAAGACAATTTGCACCTCAACACGCACAACACACACACAAACACCATTTAGACTAGAGTAAGGTACACGTGCATTGCACGCATGAGATTTGGCAACCAAATTATGAATAAATACCACATTATAGCATGCAAGCTTTGAATCATATATGCATGATGTAGATGTTCATTTAATTATTATAGTTCATTTCATTCAAAATCATCTAGTTTTTATAAGAAAGCTAATCTATTTTAAGATTCATGGAATTGTGCATTGTAAGACATAAAGTAAAAACAAATAATGGCAAATCATGTAAAAAACATTTGGGCAATACTGATACGAAAGATTCTAGAACAAATAAGAAGTGCTTGTGTTTTGATGTTTGTGCATTATGCTTAAGTTCAACCATGGAGTCTTCTAGATTATACATGTGGCAAAATCTGGTGGAATCTAGATGATATCCAACGGCCAATAGTGCTCAAATTTGCCATCTTTGTACCGTCGGATTCGCCTCATCCAGCGACCATCTTTCAAAGTTAAAGTTACCCGCACACAATATAAAAAATATATAATTATATATAGGGGTATAGATATAGATATGTGATGCGAAAGCCGCCCATCATCTCCAATTAGAATAGTGTGTCCATGCACAGATGCGATGTGGGCAAATGATGTCTGCCATCGGTATCTCAAATTCAAATCAGTCTGACCTTGTTCAATGTGTATACATTACAACATGCTCGTTTCGAAACCACACCGTGCAGATCTCCGTTATATTCATGCATGCATGGGTTTCAAACATCAGGATCTCTTATTCAAATATTTGAATTCAACTTTACATTGATTATGACCTCACCTATTATTTTACACCCACACAGTAGTCTTCTCTTTATAATTGTACCACTAAATTTCTCTCATGCATGCATGCACACACACTACCAGTCGGCATTATCTATCGCATGCATGCAATCTTTTTCTTCAGGTCGGTCTCCCATGAAGGCACACACCCACACACATCCCCCTCTCCATCATACCGGGCATTCTTTATCTCTCACACGTGCATGCGCAATGATCGATGTTCCTCTATGTATGTGTGTATATAGCTAGGTCTTTCATAGTTTTCCACACAAACCGATCAATCGATATATCAAGTGAGGTCTCACCCTCTTTCCCACGTCCACATCGATCAATCTATACCTCTCTATATAGGATTAACATAAATAGCTAATACACCCACATTAATTATATATCCAACGTCCCCCTCTCATCATCCATGCCTTCCGCTTCATCTCTCAGACGCATGCACAATGGTGAATACAGGGGGCAGTAAGGGCCCTGCCCCCCTAACATCACTATATATCGAGGCTAATATGAATGTGATCATTAGACAATTGCTGCTAAAAAAGTTTTAATTTCATGAATTGACGCTCCTCGTAAAGGATTAGCAATGCTTGGCCCCCTAGCTCATTTATTTTTCATGGCTCCGCCACTGCGTGCATTAGCGCACATGTTCGCCCCCTCTCTCTAAATATCGATCTCGCACTTGTGCATTCCTTCATAGTCTCCCTCCACTCGGCCCCTCGCACCATCTTCTAGCCCCCCACCGGATTTTGCCACATGTACAATCTAGCAGACTCCATGGTTGAACTTAAGCATAATGCACAAACCTCAAAACAACAGTGGTTCTCTTTTATTCTAGAATCTTCCGTATCATAACTGCCCAAACTTTTTTTCTAGTTGAATTGTCATTATCTATTTTTACTTTATGCTTTACAACGCACAATTCCATGAATCATAAAATAGATTAAGGGCTTCTTTGATTCAAAGGATTCTCAAAGGAATTTTGGAGGATTCTAATTATTAGGAATTTTTCCTATCTTGGTTGTTTGATTCGTAGGATTGTAAACTATAGGAATTTTTCCATATGATTCATTTGCACTAGATTTCATAGGAAACATCCCATCCACTCAAACCTCTTTGAAAGAATTCTGCGTTTTTTTAATGCACAATCAAACACTCGTACAATCCTGTAGGATTCAAGACGACATTCCACTATAATCCCATGTTTTTCCTATTCACGTGTTCTTAGCTTTTTTTATAAAAACTAATTGATTTTGAATGAGATGAACTATAAGAAATTAACGAAGGGCTACATCACGCATATATGACTCAGAGCTTACATGCTATAGTGTGGTATTTATTCATAATTTGGTTGCAAAATCTGATGCGTGCAATGCACGTGTACCTTACTAGTACTTCGAGTATGTGCAAAACACGTAAATTAATATACCAATGGCACACTACACAGTGTCTCTCTTACAGTTCATGAAGCCACGTGGCACATGTGGAGGCATTGTCGCGACCTCCTTGCGTGGATTGATAACAGTGATGTGCTGCTGGTTCCAGAAGAATGCACTCGTCCCCCCTGAGCCATACTGGCGGTACATGCACGAAGCAAAGATGTGCACGCACGCCACGTACGCACTCATTCCCTCGCACGCACACGCGGGTACACGGATGGACGCAATTTTGTACCAAGATCCACCCCATGTGATAATTTGACGCGTGTAAAGTTGTTCACTTCATTGATGGTCAATTAATACAGCGCATGCAAATTGAGTGGACGTGAGGGCGGAAGAAAGACATTATTACTCCACTGCGCGCATGCGAGTAGTTAAATCATGGGTTGCTAGTAGTACTTCCATTGGTCTCCTTCGTATTTTGTGCCAATTTTTTACAGTAACCTAATATTTACGCATTTGAGCAGTGTAGTACTTGAAATTTATGTTCCGCTAAACTCATTGGGAGCCATTTCGGGCCTTGAAACCAAAACCATCAATTAATCTTTACCTTTTTCCCATCACATTCGAAAGCCTGCTCACACCTACTAGTACGTACCAAACCTGAACGTGTTCCCACTATGCAGGTATTAGTAATACTAGTGCTAGTACTTAGGTTATAAAAAGGGGAACTACCTAACCGAAAATTACTCTACCTTTCCTCCTCATAAGTGCTTCTTCTTCGTCTGTCGTTGCCATGGCCGGTGAGCAGAGCTCTAGGTCGAGAACTACTCGTAACAAGGGAGCGGCAACCAAGGCTACGGAAAAAAAGAGGGCTCGCTGCCATGCAGAGACCTCGAAAGATCTCTCACGACAGGTGATGGCTCCTAGGAGCGCCCTAGCCGCGGAGGCGAACATGCCGAGCCGGCGGAGCTGGAGTCGTTATCTCTCGATGGCATGCCCGATCAGCTCAATAAGCACCTCAATAAGCAGAAGGAGTTCATCCAAGGCTTGATGGAGTTGCTGAAGGAGAGCCTCGATGACATGCCCGCTAAGCTCAATCAGTAGGGGGAGTTGACCACCGGCTTGGTGATGCTGCTGAAGAAGAGCATTGCCTCGGAGAAGAAGGCGACCGGCGAAATCCTGCGACTTCAGGAGGACAAGGCGAAGCTCTGCCATGAGATCGACCTGTTGAAGGAGAAGAACGCCGGCTGGAAGAAGCTGCATGAGAATAGTAGTTCCTCAATGAAGATGCTCCAAGCCCTCGTCATGGAACAGAAGGAGGAGTTGGCGAAGCTCCGCATCGAGCACCCGGCTGCTATCAAGGTACGTAATGCGGCCGTGGAACAGATGATGAAGGCTCGCATCGAGAAATCCCACGTCATGGACAGAATGAAGAAGATAGCGGAGGATACGCGCTAGGAGATGGAGGTCGTGGAGGCGATGAAGAAGCAGTTACGACTCCGCGGAGAATTAGATCATTTGGGGTGATAATCTTCCTTCTTATTTTGCTATTGTGTTTCGTCTTTTGCTTCGGGTGTTTCGCCGCACGTGTCATGTTCTCTCCGAGGCATGAATAGAACAATGGTTTTTGTTTTTTGAGGGAATGAATAGAACAATGCTAACAATGAGATGACTAGAAAATTAGATCATTTTTTATCGCCATATGGCACTGGGCTGCCATGTTTCGTGCTCCTCCGTCGCAGTACTACTCCAGTGGAAAATTTGAGTATACCACACGGTTCTTTGCTCCTCCTTGATCAGGTCGTCGGCGCATTTATACGAGCAGTCAAATCATAAGGCCCCGCCTTCCAGCAGTAATGAGCCGTCAAATCACAAAGGCCCTTGCCTCTCATGAAACCGACCAAGCTAGACTGTCCCGCCCTCTAGCCTTTTAAAAAATGTATAGTTTTGTACAGCAGTAGTATCGATGGATTGCGCCACGGAGCAAAACTTGAAAAAAAAGGTGGTACATATAGAGAGCACTCATCGCCAAATTATGCATACAGTACTATTAAAAAGGCTAGTCACAATAATGGTGTCTAGCACAACCCACCCCTCAAATAAAACTAAGCACCCTGGAATTCTTTGACAAAACTAAGCACCCTGAAATTCTTTGACAACTAAATTGTTGGCTATATGATGTTGGCCATATATATTGTACGTATATAATGTGAAGAAACGAGTGGCAATACTATACCAACTAAAAGATGAAATGTAAGAAATACTAGTATGTACTTACTGAAGAGTTAAAGTAACAAGAAGAAACATAACATAGTTCTGCTGGGGGCTCAGCACAACACACCCCTCAAATTAAATTAAGCACGCCTAAAATTAAACTTTGCAACTATTCCGGTAGGCACTGCATTAGAACCACCATGAGCAACGACACTGCCACCTTACTCAGAGTCCTCGTCCACGTCCTTGACTTCGTCCTTGTCCCTCTTCCTCTTGGCCGATACTTCTTTGCTTGAACCGCCAACTTGGCTATTGCTCTTCATCCAACCCTTGTAGATATTGAAACAAAGGTAGCCATTCATTGCAGCGTACTGGATGTGGTCTATATCTAGTACATTCCGCTACCATGCATGATGATGAAACGTGTATGGAGGTTTCTCCAGTTTACCGTACAAAGGATGAACCATGGCTCCTGCCAGGGTCAGCATTGAAGGCTGACGAGAGGACACCAGCCGATTCTTTTAGAGGTCGAAGGTGTTGCCTACAACGAGGCCTATCCGATGCAGGACTTCTTTGCCGTTACCAAAGTCTACCGTAACGAATTTGACTAGGTTGCTATCGAGGAAGTCCTTAAAATCCCGACACTCAACGTCGGCATGGCATATGTGGTAGACCAAGCATAAGTCATGCACATAAATCTGGATCATGGCGGGCTTCTTCCTCTCTTCATCCTTTAGATCCTTCTCTCGTCCCATGACTGTGGTGTACTCAACATCTAGCCTAGTGACCCACACATCATATGAGTCTTTGAACATGCGTCTGAAGCGAGAAAGGAATCCTTTCACCGTCACGGAAGAACGGGTGTAGATGACGTCGAACTCATCGCCGGTGATGGTTCTAACCTTGTACTCACCGCAGATCGGGGAGATTTGGGAGGCCATGGATTTGGGAGGAGGGTTAGGATTAGTGGAACTACCGTAATGTACTAATGTGAATGGACGGGACGACTAGGAGCGAACCGACGTAGTATTAAAGGACGTGCGGGGATGAGTAGGAGCGAACTGCTAGCGTGCGAATGGCAGGGTAGTGGCTTTCCATTCTCCCATGATACGGGCTTCCAAGAGCCCTTGGATCAGAGATCGAACGGTTGCAAGGTGTGATTCTAGACCTATGGGAGAATATCCTAACTTGGAGGGTTATTCTGCAAATTTTCAGCAACTTAGCATGCGACCGTTTGATCTTAGATCCAAGGGCTGCCAGCAGCCCGTATCATGGTCGCGCCTACTGAGGGAGTACTGGACTAGGGGGTGTCCGAATAGCCTATTATCATCGGCCGGACTCCAAGACTACGAAGATACAAGATTAAAGACTTTGTCCCGTGACCGGATGGGACTTTCCTTGGCGTGGAAGACAAGCTTGGCGATACGGATATGTAGATCTCCTACCATTGTAACCGAATCTATGTAACCCTAGCCCTCTTCGGTGTCTATATAAACCGGATGGCTTTAGTCCGTAGGAGGAACAACAATCATACCATAGGCTAGCTTCTAGGGTTTAGCCTCCTTGATCTCGTGGTAGATCTACTCTTGTAACACACATCATCAATATTAATCAAGCAGGACGTAGGGTTTTACCTCCATCAGGAGGGCCCAAACCTGGGTAAAACATTGTGTCCCTTGTCTCCTGTTACCATCCGCCTAGACGCACAGTTCGGGACCCCCTACCCGAGATCCGCCGGTTTTGACACCGACATTGGTGCTTTCATTGAGAGTTCCTCTGTGTCGTCACCGATAGGCTCGATGGCCTCTTCGATCATCAACAATGACGCAGTCCAGGGTGAGACCTTCCTCCCCGGACAGATCTTCGTATTCGGCGGCTTTGCACTGCGGGCCAATTCACTTGGCCATCTGGAGCAGATCGAAAGCTACACCCCTGGCCGTCAAGTCAGATTTGGAAGTTTTAACTTCACGGCTGACATCCACGGGGACTTGATCTTCGACGGGTTCGGGCCACAGCCAAGCGCGCGCACTGTCACGATGGGCATGATTTAGCTCTGCAGCCGGACAGTACCCTGGAGGCCGCACTCGAGTCCGCTCCGATCTTCAATTCAGAGCCGGCTGCGCAGATCGAGGACGGATGGTTAGACACCGCCTCAGGAGCTGCAACCTCTACGGTGATAGAGCCGAACACTGACCTTGTCCCTCATGAAGCTCGTGACTCCGAGGTGCCGGACTCCTTGCCGGACTCCAAACCTCTCGTGCCCCCTCCAATCGAATCCGGTTGGGCGCCGGTCATGGATTTCACCGCTGCAGACATCTTCCAACACTCACCTTTCGGCGACATCTTGAGTTCGCTAAAGTGTCTCTCGTTATCAGGAGAGCCCTGGCCAGACTGCGGTCAGGACGGTTGGGATGCGGACGACGAAGAAATTCAACGCCCACCCACCACCCACTTAGTAGCCACTGTCGACGATCCAACCGACATGCTAGACTTCGACTCCGAAGACATCGACGGTATGGACGACGATGCCGGAGACAACCAAGAACCAGCGCCTATCGGGCACTGGAAAGCCACCCCAACTCACGACATATACATGGTGGATACACCAAAAGGAAGCGATAATGAGAAACAACGGGACACGACGAAGGACAACTCCACCAGCAAACAACCAAAACGGCGACGCAAGCGCCGCCCAAAGTCCCGCCTCGATAAAAACGGCACCCATACAGACCCGGCCCTAGAGCAGGGCGAAGCAGTGGACGGCAAACACGCAACCAAGCAATCATCCGAACATGGTGAACTAGACAAGCAACCCATCCCCAGCGAAAACAAGGGCCTAGACGATCTCACGCCGAACACATCGCCAGAGCATAAGAACCTTCATAAAAGGCTCATCGCTACTGCAAGAAGTTTGAAGAAGCAAAAGCGGAAGCTCAGAATAGCAGAGGACGCACTCAGAATGAGATGGAGCAAAGTACTCAATACCGCAGATAAATATGACGCTAGTCGCCAGGCAAAGAGTTACTCGAAGCACAAGTTGTTGCCCGAATTCGACGAGGAGGCCTTAGAGCCCCCGCAGTCAAAAAAGAAAGAGGTCGCCTGGCCGGATAGACGACCAGATGAGAGGCTAAGAACAGCAAGGGGCTCCGCACACAAGCCGGCACACGATCAGCATAAAAATCCTCAGAAAAAGGATGACCCAGTCAGGTCTATCTATGGGCCAAAAAAGAAGACTACAGGAAGCAACACATTCCTCCGAGCGTTTGAAGACAACGGCACACCTAAATACAGGGGCGCTGCACACCCACTATGTTTCACCGACGAGGTACTGGATCATGAATTTCCAGCGGGATTCAAACCCGTAAACATAGAGGCATATGACGGAAAAACAGACCCCAGAGTCTGGATTGAGGATTATATCCTACACATACATATGGCTAGAGGAGACGATCTCCACGCCATAAAATACCTACCCCTCAAGCTCAAAGGGCCAGCTCAGCATTGGCTAAAAAGCCTCCCAGAAAATACCATTGGAAGTTGGGAAGAGCTCGAGGATGCATTTCGAGAAAATTTTCAAGGGACCTATGTACGCCCTCCGGATGCAGACGATTTAAGTCACATAACTCAACAGCCCGGAGAGTCAGCACGCAAATTCTGGAACAGGTTCCTCACCAAAAAGAACCAAATAGTCGACTATTCGGATGCTGAAGCCTTAGCGGCCTTTAACCACAACGTCCGTGACGAATGGCTTGCTAGACACCTCGGCCAGGAAAAACCAAGAACAATGGCCGCACTCACAAGCCTCATGACCCGCTTTTGCGCAGGGGAGGACAGCTGGCTGGCTAGATGCAGCACCAGCGACCCGAGTACATCCGAAGTCAGGGATGGAAATGGGAAATCACGACGCAGAAAAGATCAGTGTCGGAATAAGGAAAATGGCCCAAATAGCACGGCGGTCAACGCCGGACTCAAAAGCTCTCGGCCGAAAAACAAAACACTGCCCCTCAAGGACAACAGTGACGAGCTATGCAACCTTAACAAAATTCTGGATAGGCTTTGTCAAATACACAGTACCTCCGGGAAGCCTGCAAACCATACCCACAGAGATTGTTGGGTCTTCAAACAGTCCGGCCGACTTAACGCCGAACGCAAGGGGCTCGACACACCAAGCGAAGACGATGATGAACCCCACAAGCAGAACGCTGGAAAACAAAAGACTTTCCCACTAGAAGTCAAAACAGTGAAATCACTTCATGTGCTAACACGAAAACACAATGCGGCACCTGCCATACCAAGACACCATCTGTAGAATGGGGATAGACCCTACCAAAATTCGCCGTAGCAGCACTTCCTTCAAAGGAGTGACGCCAGGCCTTTAAGCCAATTGAACAAGCTCTGTACCACTAGAGGTTGTGTCCGGTTCATCCGACAACCTCCGTCGTGAAAAGCTCACTCTCCATACCGCCCCATTTCACAGTGGCCCTCAAGCACTACTGGGACGCGAAGCTTTCGCCCGCTTTAACGCAATAACGCATTACGCGTCTCTTACGCTTAAGATGCCCGGTCCACGCGGCATAATCTCATTAAAGAGTAACTCCGAGTGTTCCTCGACCACGGAGAACGTGAGGCCACCTGGACAGCCACACACTAATCTGACCTTGCAGGTCAAAGCCCCTAAAGACAGGTCATTCAGACCTCGGACACGGTTAGGCGAGTCCGGCGTAAATAAACAAGGGGCTTCCCAGCCGCATACCCCTTTACAAGGGGCTGCGCGTATAAACGATGAGAGCCAATAAAGCTCAACTTTATTCATCTTCCAAATTATACTTTATTTTAAATACAACCTTTGCACGATATATTCTTCCAAACTAAGTCCTTCTCTTTTATAGATGAAGCACGTGCTACACCCGTCCAGGATACATCACAACGGAGACACAGGCGCAGACGTGCAGCAGGGACCCGTTGCAAGGATTCTTTTCAGATTAAGACCCTCCGTAAACCTTTCTTACTGTCTCTTGTTGATACACATCCCCCGGTTTTCTACCATAACCGAGGAGGAGGCTGGCGTTTTGGCATCGGCCGCGTCAGAAGTTCCCGCCTGTACCTGGACACTAGGGGCTTAGGGCATTGTTCTGCCCGGTATCATAAAGACCGAACACCTCAGGGAGTGTTCGGCGTCTCGAGTTAGGCCTTATATGCATCATCTCCGAATCATGTATTTGGTCAAATGTTGGGTTTGCCCGGCTCCTGTGTTTTGCTGCCTTACGTTCCGCTCCATCGGCTAACGCGGCACTAGGAGAACTACTGCGATTGTGCCCCGGTTCGGCCAGGCGAGCACCTCTGTAGAGAAAGCCGAAAACTGACTGTCATGATATAGCGAGAGACTGGTCAACCACTCGATCAACTATTGGAATGTTTAGAATTCCTCCGCTTTGACGAAGGACCGCTACCCGGTCAGGCACATACGCGCCCCAAGTTCGGAGAGCGCGGTGCCTCTAGGGGCTATATAGTAGCCCCACCATCGAGCTCCTATGGCTAAGTGAAAGTGATAAAGCATTATAGTCCGGTTGCCTAGTTTGCTATGCTATCACCTCCTTCAAAGGACCAATACGTTGGATTAAGTGTGAAAAAATGCTTTTTTTTGCAAACACCCCCGCACCATGTGCGTGGGGGCTGAAGCCAAAGACTGCAACTTTCAGGTTATTCATACATATACGGCCGCACGGGAGATAGTTCAATACTTGAACGCACAAGTATAAAAATCTATTGCATTATAAACATGATCTCACAAATCATACACGTCATTTGAACGTGACATCTTTCGAGCACTGTGACTCTATTAAACGAGCGCCCTGCAGGACTTCCTCAAAATAGTGCTCAGCGGGTAATCGGCTCTTGTCCGAACCCCGGGATGCAACAGCGGTGGCATCCATGTCCGCCCAGTATGTCTTCACACGGGCGAGAGCCATCCATGCACCTTCTATGCATGCCGACCGCTTCATCGCCCTGATATGCGGCACCGCCCCAAGGAATTGCTGCAACAAGCCAAAATAACTCTTCGGCTTGGGCCTTTCCGGCCACAGATGAGTGACCACATCCGTCATGGCAAGTCCGAACAATCTATTCAGCTCAGCCCACTCAGCCAGCCGATCAGTCAACGGAAGTGGACGCTCCGGACTATGGAATTGAGACCAGTAAAGCTCTTCCATTTCATGATCCTTCTGGCTTCGGAAGTGCACGACTGCGTCCGCCGCACTCGCTGCCAAATCAAGATAAGGATCCTCCGCACCACACAACTGGCCCAACTGAGCATACTTCGGATCCGTGAACTTCCTACGCAGAAGAAAGGGCTTTCCAGCCGCAATGTCTCCGGCTTGACGCAGTTCCTCCTTCATAGCCCGCATCTCACTCCGGGCATCCTTGACTTTGGCGCCGGCCTTCTTCAGGCCCTCTTGCTCCACTCAGCGTTCTCCTTCAAGAACCTCACAACGGTCGGTAGCATCTTTTAATTTCAAGGCCATTCCGGCCAACTCTTCCCTGCTTCGCCAGTGAGCAGCCTTTTCGGCTTTTAGCTCTTCTGCTGCCTTCAAGGCAGCCGCATTACTTATCCCGGCTTGCTCCTTGGCTCGAGCAAGCTCTGCTTGAAGATCTTCCACAGCAGCGGCACCATCCGCATCAAGCATACAAATTGTAAGGAACGGGCACCAGCTCCCTTACTAGGCAACCGCGGAGCAACCACCTACCTTGCGACTCGTTAAATCGTTTATTGACCAGGGCGATGTCCGTATCCGCAACATCAAGTTGCCTCTTCAGTTCGGCAACTCCATCAGTCCGGCTGGCCATCGAATGTTCCGCCACCTGCATAGGAAAGGGGACATTCTATAACTGAGATTATGATCCTTGGCACGCTATCGCTTCCGACATCATACCAAGTCTCAGGGGCTACTATCTATATAGGGCGCACTTCATGTGCAAAACTGTCAAAAGGTATGTCATTTTTTGCGTACCTCAAACCCCGTCAGCAAGATTCTGACGGCCTCATACAACCCGCTCTCGGCGGATGAGATCCTTTCAATCACCATACTCATTAATGTATGGTGATCTTCCGAGATAGACGCCCTCTTGAGCAAATCCTGCAGCTCCACCGGTCGTACTCCAATGGGTGCCGGACTCTCCGGCCCCGCCGGACTCGGGGAGACCCTCCGTTACGACACCTCAGGGTTGTCCGCCCCGCCCGACGGGGCGGCAGACGAAGGCGTCTTGCTTTCCATCATCTCCGGACGAAGGTCCCCCGAGGTTGAGCTCTGCTGAGATGGGCTGAGATCCGAACTACAAGGTGAAAACTTCGGTTACCTTTGGAAATAATATAGGGGCGTTCCCTATTACAGAATTCCCCCTTTTTTACTTACAGATTGCTGGAGGGCTGATTCCAATGGGGAGACTGTGCGGCTGGGGCCCTTCCCGGCATAGGACCTTCCGGTGCAGATTTCTTTCCCCGCTTTGAGGCCTTGGCCTCCGGGTCTTCGGAAGCAGTCCTCTTCTCCCCCTGGAAGGAGGGACTCTCGATTCCCCCCTTACTGAAAGCCTCCTTGGCGGAGGTGGTAGTTTCCCTATGGCCCCCTTCGCCCTCCTCCGAAGGCGCAAACTCCAACATTTTGACTAACACGGGATCCGGTGTGGTCTCAGGGAGGGGGACCGGACACCGTATCAGTTTTGCTTGCGCTATCCACTCCTGTCCAAGGGATAGCTGGTTAAAAGGCAAACCCATGATAAATAAATGGACAATATGTCCAGACACAGGGCTACTTACTTGAGTATCCGGGCGATTGCAGCTTAGGCCGGCGTCCTCGGTCAAGTCCGGACGTATCTCTTGCGATCCGAAGAATAGTTTGTACATCTCCGCGGGTGTCAAACCCATGAAGTGTTGGAGAGCTCGTGGCCCCTCCGGATTAAATTCCCACAGGCGGAGGGGGCGACGTTTGCAGGGCAAAAGGCGCCGGATCAGCATAACCTGTGCCACCACCACCAGATTAATCTCCCTTTCTTGGAGGTCTCGAATCCGGTCATGCAACAGGGGTACGTCTTTGGACGGCCCCCAGTTAAGCCCCTTGTTGACCCATGACGTCAGCCGTTGTGGAGGGCCCAAGCGGAAGACGGGCGGCGGCTTCTTCCTGCTGCCCCTTGGAGCAGTGATATAGAACCACTCCTGTTGCCACAAGTCGAGCTCCTCCTGAAAAGAGCCCTCGGGCCATGGAGCATCGGCCCTCTTGCTTATAACCGCCCCGCCGCACTCTGCCTAACGCCCCTCAATCATCTTCGGCTCCACGTTGAAGGTTTTGAGCCACAAACCGAAGTGAGGGGTAGTGCGGAGGAAGGCTTCGCAAACGACAATGAATGATGAGATGTGGAGGATGGACTCCGGAGCCAAGTCATGGAATTCCAGCCCATAGTAAAAGATGAGCCCCCTCACAAAGGGATCCATCGGGAAGCCTAAACCCCGACGGAGGTGAGACACGAACAAAACGCTCTCGCCGGGCTCGGGAGTAGGAATAACTTGCCCTCAGGCAGGCAACCTATGCGAAATCTCGTAGGTCAAGTACCTGGCGTCTCTCAGCTTTAGCACGTCTTCTTCCGTGACGGAAGAGGGCATCCACCAGCCTCGTAGGTCGGAGCCGGACATTGTCGAAGGTCGGAGGTACCCGAATCTGGAGCCCTGGGTGTTGGAACTCGGGGGCGAGGGGCGGATTCAATTGAGGATTAAAGAAAAAGAACTGGCCTTGGTCTCATTATAAAGAGGAAGAATACGAAGAGCCGTCCCCGTGACCGTTTGGAACCCGCCTTCGATGGAGGGGCGTGGCAACGGGCACGGTTGGGTTACCCACGTCCGTATTAATGGGAATCCCGGAATAAGGGGAACACGATCTCTGCTTCGACAAGAAGTGCCAAGGAAACCGCTTCGCTAAACGCGCTGAGGTGGTACAATAAAAACAATTCAAGTAAAGGCTTGGTAGTGGTGTGACGACACGCCACGAAATACGTCAGCAGATTGAACTTGTGTAAATATTATTCTCTCTACGGTGGTATGTGGAAATTATTTTGCAGAGCCGGACACTATCCTGGTGTTCACAATCTTCTATAAATTATTCAGAGGAGGAACCCGCCTTGCAATGCCGAAGACAATATGCGCGCTGGACTCGTCGTCATTGAAGCCTGGTTCAGGGGCTACTGAGGGAGTCCTGGACTAGGGGGTGTCCGGATAGCCGAACTATTATCATCGGCCGGACTCCAAGACTACGAAGATACAAGATTGAAGACTTCGTCCCGTGTCCGGATGGGACTTTCCTTGGCGTGGAAGGCAAGCTTGGCGATACGGATATGTAGATCTCCTACCATTGTAACTGACTCTGTGTAACCCTAGCCCTCTCCGGTGTCTATATGAACCGGATGGCTTTAGTCCGTAGGACTAACAACAATCATACCATAGGCTATCTAGGGTTTAGCCTCCTTGATCTCGTGGTAGATCTACTCTTGTAACACACATCATCAATATTAATCAAGCAGGCCGTAGGGTTTTACCTCCATCAGGAGGGCCCGAACCTGGGTAAAACATCGTGTCCCTTGTCTCCTGTTACCATCCGCCTAGACGCACAGTTCAGGACCCCCTACCTGAGATCTGCCAGTTTTGACACCAACACCTACCATGACCGTCGCGTCGCTCGTGTGGTCGCGCCCTTGGAGATTTAACACGGTGCGTTAGGCTATCTGATGTTGGCATGTCATACATAGTCATCACTTAGTCACTCATACTACAACAAGGTTGGCTATAAGGTTGGCTATAAGTGTATTTTTTTACTCCTCTCTATCTCTTTCTTTGTACTCCCTCCGTCCCATAATATAAGAACGTTTTTGACACTAGCTAGTGTAGTGTCAAAAACGTTCTTATATAATGGGACACAGGGAGTACCAGTATTTATTGCATTTGCCAAGGAGTGACCTCTTCCAATGAAATGGTGTTGCTAAGTTTGCTTAATTTAATTAGCTATATACTCAAAATTGTCTTTTCACCTAGGTACACGCACTTAGCACCGTTTCTTCCTTGGGTCACCAAACTAGTCTCTCTCTTCTTGATTAACTTGCCACATCAGACTTTATGCCTATGTGACAAGCTTAAGCACCTGTAGGAGCAAGTAAGTACAATAGTGCGCTTTACATGGCATTTTTGCATATGTGGAGGAAAGAGAGGCAAGGAAAAAGTGGAGATGTGGGCTCTCATGCAAGAGCCAGCCTCTACTACATGGTGGAGCATTGGGAGAGGCACCTATATGGAGGTGGTCAGGAATCGAGAGACTCACGCCGGTCGTAGCACCGCAGTTAAAATGATAATGGCAAGTCAAATCACGGGGCCCCACCTATCCAGCAGTAACTCCCTGTCAAAACACACAGCCCTACGTTTGTAGCAGCCTACTCCCTCGTCTTCTCGCGTCACTGTCGAACCGACTAGGCAGAACTGTCCCGCCGCCTATCGGGCAGGAAAAGCCCCGCCCTCGACTTTTAAATAGTATACAAATACTAATTTTGTATCCATGGATTGCGCCCACGCCATGGAGCAAAGCGTCTAGAAAACGGCGGTACACATGTATGGATTATACATCACGCCCGTCGCATTCGTGTTGCACCCCAGACGGTCGATCGGTCTGGCACGCTCCTCTCCGAATGGAACACGCGTCATATTGCGTTCGCACACACATGTGGGACGGCAATTGAGAACCGACCATAGGCACACTCCCCGGCCCCGCAAGTCGGGTGACTTAATAGAAGAGGGAGACGAGAGATAGTACTAGAGAAGTGTTGTACTACGTTGGTGCCTGAACGATCCCTGCAAGACACGGAAGATCAGTTCGTCCATGCATGTGACCAGACTCCAGCAGACACGCCTGGATTGCCTATCGTCTACATATCGTGCAGGCTGTGTTGTACATGGCTATAGTTGTGGTGAGAAATCTAAAAAAAGGTTTCTTGTCATCTCGCAAAATTATGTGTCATGTGCTTCGGATCACTGCGAGGGTTAAACAGCGACAACTGAGTTGGGCTAGTCATTGGGGGCACATGCACGAACAGTGACTACTCGGCTGCCATCTAGGTCAAGCTGGCTATGTTAATTAGGACATCTATTGACGGACCCCATTTCTATGAGTTTATCTTTAATTTGAGCTTTGTTCCTCGTCTAGTTTGTCCGTCGGGATTCATGTTGTCTCCTTTGGGCAGTGAGGTTATGATTTCTTGTCATGTGGCATTTTTTTGTGTTATATGTTATAATCCGGCGCTTCAGATCAAAATGACGACAACTGCGCCTCCGGGCCACGTGCATGAAGACTTCTCGATAGTCATTGACGAGGTCAAGCCGACTCCGGTAGACAAAAGAAAACTAAGTACTACTCCACTATATAGGCAAGAGCCTCTGCGATTGCTTGCTAGTGTTGCTCTCTTCACACTGTCTCGGCCTCTCTAGATCTAAACACGACAGCGGTGGCCACACACACACTCTCTCTCTCTCTCTGCTCACCGCTGGGCACAGATCCAGCCAGATCCTCTCTGCCGGGGAAGGTGAGAAGGTGCAACGTTCACGCGGTCGTCCTCGGCAACGGATCTTACCCACTGCTGGGCGCGTCCCGATCAGCCTGCCTTGCCGTTCTCTCCCAAGCACCACTGGCGAGGGAGGGACTCCAACCCCTTCTTCCTCGCTGCCGTAGTGTGGGCAGATCCGGCCTCCCGCCGCCCACCTAGCGACATCTCGGTGACCATCAGGTATAACTTCCTTTGAAACCGTCCTTGCTCTACTTCCCGAGCTCCTGACGTCGCTGCATTTGTAACTTTTACTATTTCTCAGGCCCCCTCATAGATAGGATCGATCGGCTATTTGAAAACCACCTAAATTTTTTATGTTTAAGAGGTAAAACTAGTTCATGCACTCGAATCTAGTACTACTTGGTTAAAACAAGGAAGAAAGGGGGTGGGGGTGGGGGAGGATTTGTTACCTGAATCTAGGACTTGGTCGAAAGAGGAAATAATGGGGGCGAAAAGTAGCAGAGACTGGCTATCCAACTGGTCTCTAGGTCTAATAGGGAAATAAAGGGAAACGCAGTACAAACTCAATGTAAACCCGATCTATTGGTTGAAAAAGGAAAGAAAGTGGGGACTGGGGGACAAGTCAACAGAGTAAGTCCAGCACTAGATTTGCTAGCCTCACACAGTATAAGGTGGCTATACCGAACAAAAATGGGACCAACCCAGATATCCTGTTCTGATGTTTGTTGCCCTGAGCAACTCTTATGTAATGCCACTGGTAAAATGTAGCAGTCGCACTGTTAAAAGTAAGGACACGTTAAACCAATGTTATTTTCAATGTAATGCCTCCAGTAATATGAATCAATGGCACTTCTTTACATGTCCTCCTAAAATTTCCCATTAAGATAAGTTGGTTCTTTTCGTTAGAAATACAACTATCCTGGTCCTCCTACTCTCCCGTGCCCAAAGTAATGTCGTATTTAACGGTTGTCATAGTTAATACTAATGCCCACACTAATATCTATCAATGCCACTGCTTTAGAAATTGCTACTGTCCTTGTAGGATTGCCATTTAGATAAGGAACATGCTTCTTTTCATTTGATGCATGTTTCATCACTTGTTAGTCACCCTCCTTTCTACCTTTTTCGTGCAAACAGAGATATACATTTCACACTCGATCTTAGTTGAACTGCACAAATGATATCCAAATTATAGTTGAGCATTCCAGGAGCTTCACAACCAACCTTGATGTTTCTCAATTTTATTGCAACTAATGAAGAAGAAGCTCTATGGGTTTCATTTTCTGATGGAAATGGAACTGGGGCTGGAGCCCTTTTCTTAAAAAAAATTGAAGAAGAAGCTCCTAGCTCACGGAACATTGCTTCATTTTAGGTGAACTGCACCAAAAGGTCCCATGAATTCAATCATCTATGTTGGTGACTGAAAGAGCCAGCTTCAGCATCCCAGTCTAAGCACCCCCGGCATCCATCTTTGCGACGCACGGTACACCTCGTTTGCCACCTGCTCGACCCTAGTTTCACTGGTAAAATGAAGTAATAATACAGTTAAAATAGAGCGAGTGTCATCTCTATCATTTCATTTCCAATGTAGATAAAGAAAGTGCTTCTCTTTGTTAAAGTATGTTTCATCAACTAGTCCCATTGTTAATGTTTAAGCGTTTCTGCAAACTGGGGTGCTTAATTTTAGTTGATATGTACAAAAATAGAGATTTGAATGTCTGAAGGCGCCTCCTTGTACTACTGCTGTACACTGATGTTCATCACTAGCAGAAGGTGTATCTGGGAGACTTGGGACGATGTCCAGTATGAGGCGTACCGTATGAGGCGTCGCAGGGCCCATCTCGCCCTCGCAACATGGCATACTATGATACTATCGCAATATTTTATTCTATTTATTTTGTGTGTTTCATCAACTAGTGCCACTATAATGTAATCACGCTTTTTCATTATCTGTGCAAACAGGGTTATTCAGCTGCATTTTGGTGGAACTACACAAATGTACGTATGGAACCGGCATATATGCAGAGTGCGAGGTGTGCCAAGTAAAAATTACCGACACCAACCATGCTGCATGCACGCATTGGCATCCACCACCACCAGTGGGATGTGTGGCGCTCTCTGTGGACGGATCTTTCTCGGCAGCAAATCCTCTAACCAAATACTAGTAGCTTATATTGGCAGTTTTCTAGGGAGTACTCTTTTCTGAAAGAAGCACCAATCTATTTTTCTTTATTTGTACACTGTGTCACAACTTTGACCCAAAGGTCCAGAGCTATTTTAGGGTGATTGGCGTAGTACTTGGAGACTGATTGTAAGCATGATTTTCATTAGCTGTCGCACTGATTGTAAGCATGAGCAGGTGGAAGATTAGGTTAGTGCGAAGCTTACCTTAAACCCTACCGCCGCCGTTGAAACGAGGCGAGTATCAAGGGAACCGTGGAGAATGGCGGGGAAGCGACGTCGCGCCATCCGGTCTTGCGGTGGGAGAACGAATACTCATGTGGCTCCGGTTGGCTCTGCACCCTCACGAACGGCACACCATACTCGATTGATTCGTTATCCTCTGGGTGCTTGACCTTCGACCTGTACGCCCACCACCTCCTCCTGACTGTAGCCTCGGGCGAATCTGTCTGCTCCATCGCCCATAGGAGATACTCGATGAACTCGGAGGACTGCGGCGTGACTACCGCCGAGGAGTACATGTACATCGCCGTTGTCTTGCTCTTTCGCATACATTGCCACATGGCCCACACCGTCCTCGAAATATCCCACTCATTGTCAAACCAACTAAGGATCTCCTTCAACCGGGCTAACTTTGCCTGGTCACCGCCGGCGATCTGCCTGATTCGCTGCTGCATCCTCTCCATAGATGTCGTTCTGAGTGGTCCGGTGCTAGCTTTGGAAGATGGGAGGAGAGACGGTGGTCTTGCAATAGAGAAGAGGGAGAGGAGAGGAGGTGGTTTTGGAATGGAGATGCTGGAGAGGAGAGGAGGTGGTTTTGCAATGGAGAGAAGATCAAAAGAGGGAGAGGCAACACAGTGGTTTTGGAATGGAGATGATGGAGAGGAGAGGAGGTGGTTTTGGAATGGAGATGATGGAGAGGAGAGGAG
>NC_041387.1:70107248-70120837 GCF_002162155.2 Triticum dicoccoides | reverse complement strand
AGGTGG
Organism: Triticum dicoccoides; assembly: GCF_002162155.2. NCBI lineage: Eukaryota > Viridiplantae > Streptophyta > Magnoliopsida > Poales > Poaceae > Triticum > Triticum dicoccoides. Next base: position 70,120,831 of record NC_041387.1, on the reverse strand, counting down.
TTTTGCAATGGACAAGATCAGAAGAGGGAGAGGCGAGACGGTGGTTTTGGAATGGAGATGATGGAGAGGAGAGGAGGTGGTTTTGCAATGGACAAGATCAGAAGAGGGAGAGGCGAGACGGTGGTTTTGGAATGGAGATGATGGAGAGGAGAGGTGGTGGTTTTGCAATGGAGAAGAGGGAGAGGAGTGTGCGGCAGCGATTTAGGATTGGCCGAGAGGGCGGCGCGCTGTGACTGGATCAAAATCAAAATCAATTTACCCTTCAATTAAGAAAGCGACCCCACATTAACTAGTCTCCCTTTTATTCTGGGTCATAATTGACCATGATTTTCGCACATAAATATATGTTATACGTTGCAAAAATAATATAATTTGAAAGTGCATTCAGATACGAACCAAACGATAATTTTTTTGGTGACATGCATTCACATTTTGCTTGTCACATACAGTACGTGGTCAAACTTTGACATAAAATATGCAAAACAACAAAAAAATACTTCCAAGACCAGCGCCGCTCTTCCGCTCTTCTCCTCTTAAACCACCGCCGCTCCTCTCCTGTTCCAATCTAAATCCAGCGCCGCTCCTCTCCTCTTCCATTTCAAAACCACAGCCCCTCCTCTCCTGTTCCAGTCCAAAACCAGCGTCGCTCCTCTCTTGTTCTAATCCAAAACCAGCGATGCTCCTATCCTCTTCCATTCAAAAAACACCACTGGCGAGTGAAGGTGCCGCGGAGAAGTAGATCGATGGAGGAGTACAACCGATACGTGAGGATCGCAGACGGCGACCCTGTGAAGCTAGCTAGGATGTTGGAGATACAGTATTGGTTTGACAACAAGGACCAACTAGCAGCGATGGCGACATCCATGGCCAAATATCTGCAACAGAGCGAAAAGGCAGCGATACTCCCGGAGGGAGTCACGTCGGAGTACATAGAGCTACTCCTCTGGGCCATGGAGCAAACAGATTCACCAAATCCGATCGTGAGGGAGCGGTGGTGGGAGTATCGATCCCAGATGGAGCATCCACCAGAGATTGAAGGATCGAGCATCTATAGGGTGTCGTTTGTGAGGGTGTCCTGCCAGAGCAAGCCGGTGGAGTCTTCGTCGACCGAACCCAAGTGCAAGAGGAGAAAAGCAGTTGGCCCGACGATGCTTCCCCTCCATCGTCTCCCTCGCTGTTCACATCATCTCATGGGGCGGCTGTCTGCCACCGAGGAATAGGAGGGGGCTGCCCCCCACCCCCCAGCCCAATAGTCCGGCAGGTTGTGAATTGTCAGGAGGAGCTTAGGGTTGTCAATATTTGCAGGTTGTGAATTGTGTTTTGTGTTGTGTATTTTGAGAGTACTTTCATATATGAATGTCTTTTGAATTTCAGATTTGCAGTATTGAGCATATGAAGAATTTTATGAATTCTAGAGATCTATTTTTAGCACTTAAAAAATGTAGTTTCATAGGAGTATAAAAGTGTAGACGAGAAGAAACTGCAAGTTTTAGTTTCAGATAAGAAACTGCAAGTTCAGTTTCAGATAAGAAACTGCAACTTTCAGAGGCAGAGCATTTATATTAACACGGCCTTTTCAAATAGGGTTAACATCATGTTGGAAGTTTTATTCATGGTCGAAAATGGAACTATCAGCCAGTTAACATCATGCTGATCAACATTCATGCATAGCACATCTTTATATGATGCACGGTCAAAATGCCCACACAATGTCGAGTGTGTGAAACACAGAGAAAACGAGGGACGAAGTTTTGGCAAGTGTTGGACGTGGTTTTGGGCTGCCCCGTCTAGGCTTTCATTTTTAACATGCGCAGCCCACGACCTCGGATGGGAGGGCCTGTTTGTATTTTCTTAGGGCCGTCATGTATCGACCGGCCTATGGACCTCCCATCCGAGGTTTTATTTTTGGCAGCCCAATTTATGTATTTTTTTGAAGAAAACGCACAGGTCTGTTCTATTTTTCTATATAAGAATAGGAACGCCAGGTACAACTTATGTTTCCCTTCTAACTATATTATATATATTTAAATTATTTTATATGTTATTATATATTATTTTTATTGTCATCGTATATTTAACAGATACTTACATATGTAAGAAAACAATATCTCACATCTTATTAACTTATAAAAATAATTTCTTAACAAATAAAATCCTGGATTGTTTTGGCACAAAAATCCTAGTGATTGTGTACAAAAGCTTGGTAAGATTTAAGGACGAATGTAATAATATCACTTATTATTTAAATATATTTATAACAAAATGCTCAGCCCTTTTTTATTTTTTGATAACATTGCTGGCCTAACCCAACATTATAATTAGAATCAGCCCAGCAAAATCGTGTATCTAGATAAAGTGCAAATGGCCTGTAATTTTTTAGGAAATAAAATAAATGGGCCGCATGAATGCTACATTAATTGTTCACCCAGCCCAGCTAATGGCTGTAATTCAAAATAAGAAGATCAAATTGACTGTAAATTCTAGCGCGCAAATTCTATCGCCACATTTTTGGAGGCTGAAATGTGCGCCAATAGGTCGAAGCCAACACAAGTCCTTCTCAGTTTAGTCAACAAATGATTCTGACATGTTAGCCGTTGGATTTACATCCAATGACCGACATCCATCTTCAATCTCTCGTCTTCTTCCTCCAGCGCCGCCGGGACCACCTCCCGCCTCCTGCTGCTAGTAGCTCTGCTTAGCACGCTTCGCTATGAAGCGCTACTCCACCGTTGGCCAGGCCATCCCTCCACCCCTCCACACCTCCTGTTCTTTTCCACCGACTACCAAACCACACCGCACTAGAAACCCTCGTACGCCTCTCCGTCCGTGACTCTACTCCCGCGTCTTCCCATCTCTGGCGCATTGTTGTCCGGGGCCTCGCCGTCGTCCACCACCTTGGATGTGCTCGGCGTGGCATGGTCAACATGGTCAACGAACGACACCATCGGAAGTAGATTGTGCGTGGAGAGGCTGACAGCTGGGTCCACGGCCGCACACAAGGAAATGCCTCCTTATTATGCGCAAAATAATGATCCCTCCACCTGACATCTGGGACCCACCGGAAGGGCCTCTATATTTCACAAAAAACGTGCCCCCGCTGACTTGTCGGACCCACCAGCTATCTTCGCACGCAAGGAAGTGCCTCCTTATTACGCACAAAAAAATGAATACTCCCCCTGCCAGCTGGAACCCAGCATACTGGGAGGCTGACTTGTGGGCCTGCCAAGTTGACGGGGACGAAGGGCTTTGTCAACTTACTCAATATGAACGATTCTAGCTCCTGTTACCGTACGATGTTCATCCAACGGTTGTAGTGCTTCTTCAACCTCTGGTCTTCTTGCTCCAGCCGCCCAAACCAGCACCGGTCGTGCCGCGTGCTCCTACCTCCCGTGGCTGGCTGTGCGGCCGCGGAGGCCTCACCGCCCCCTACTACTCCCACCGCTGGCCAGGCCATCCCTCTACTCACCCACACCCCCTATTATTCTGCGGCGACAGCAGCCTCACACCGCAGCGAACCAGTGAACCCTCATACTCCTCTTGGCGTGGGCATCCACTGATGCGTCTTCCCCGGCTCCGAGTCGCCCACTTCCTAGGCCTCGCCATCGTCCACCGTCGTGGTGCTCTCAGCGCGGCGTGGTCAGCGTGGTCAAGGAACGACTTCCATCGGACATGGACTGTACGTGGAGAGGCTGACAGCTGGGTCCACGGCCGCAGCAAGGAAGTGCCTCCTTATTACGCGGAAAATAATGATTCCTCCACCTGACAGCGGGAACCCAGCAGACGGGCCACCGTATTTCCTGAAAAAAAATTCCCCCTGACTGATGGGACCCACCAGCTACATCTTCGCACGCAAGGAAGTGCGTCCGGGCAAAAAAAAATGATTCGCCCCCCTAACTGCTGGGACCCACCAGCTACATCTTAGTACGCAAGGAAGTGCGTCCAGGCAAAAAAACGATTCACCCCCCTGACTGTTGGGACCCACCAGCTACATCTTCGCAGACAAGGAAGTGCCTGACAGTCGGGACCCACCTGGTCGAAGCGTACGTAGTGTTGTCATTCTAGTTGCGAATGTGTATGTACATACTGGTCGATGTAGAGGCGCGCACGTGTCGTAGTAGAGGCGCACACGTGTCGCAGTAGAGGTGCGCATGTAGCATGTACACATACGTACAGCGGCGAGGGTGCAAGAAAGAAAATACGGCCACGTACGTACATACGGGCAGAGTCTCGAACGCCTACTCACGCATACGTACATGGCTGGGTCGGAACGGAGAAACAGAGTTGTCGTCGTGTTCATGGGGAGGCAACGAAACGCGTCGTGTTCATGGGGAGGCAACGGAATGCATCGTGTTCATCGGGAGGCAACGGAACGCGTGGGAGCCAACCGGCTTGGACGGAACAGACAATGGAAACGAGGCCTGGTGTACCGCAGAACGGAGGAAACGGCCTTGTGTTCAACCGGCCACGTTCGGAACGAGGTCCTGTTGATCGGGAGGGGTGTGGGTACCGCAAAACAGAGGAAATGGACCTCATACGGTCGAAACGGGGGTCCTGTTGACCGGGAGGGGTGTGGCGTACCGCAAAACAGAGGAAACAGGCCTCCTATGGTCGAAACGGGGGTCCTGTTGATCGGGAGGGGTGTGGCGTACTGCAAAATGGACGAAACAGACTTGTGTTGGAGCGCTACGGTTGAAACGGGGGTCCTGTTCATCGAGAGGGGTGTGGCGTACCGCAAAACGGGACTCCACGGGATACTATTCATCTCCACCGTCGACCTCCTCCAGCCTCCACGGGCTACCGTCGACCTCCTCCAGCCTCCATGGGCTCCTGTTCATACAGCCTCCACCGTGCGCTACTCCACCGGCTACTGTTCAACCACTATCGGTGTCAAAACCGGCGGATCTCGGGTAGGGGGTCCCGAACTATGCGTCTAGGCGGATGGTAACAGGAGACAAGGGACACGATGTTTTACCCAGGTTCGGGCCCTCTCGATGGAGGTAAAACCCTACTCCTGCTTGATTAATATTGATGATATGGGTAGTACAAGAGTTGATCTACCACAATATCGGAGAGGCTAAACCCTAGAAGCTAGCCTATGGTATGATTGTTGTTCGTCCTACGGACTAAAACTCTCCGGTTTATATAGACACCGCAGAGGGCTAGGGTTACACAGAGTCGGTTACAATGGGAGGGATCTTCATATCGTATCGCCAAGCTTGCCTTCCACGCCAAGGAAAGTCCCATCCGGACACGGGACAAAGTCTTCAATCTTGTATCTTCATAGTCCGGGAGTCTGGACAAAGGTGATAGTCCGGCCATCCGGACACCCCTAATCCAGGACGCCCTCAGTAGCCCCTGAACCAGGCTTCAATGACGACGAGTCCGGCGCGCAAGTTGTCTTCGGCATTGCATGGCGGGTTCCTCCTCCGAATACTTCATAGAAGATGTTGAACACAAGGATAGTGTCCGTCTCTGCAAAAGTAAGTTCCACATACCGCCGTAGAGAGAATAGTTTCTGCACAAATCTAATCTGCTGACGTATTCTGCAGCGTGACATCACGCCATGGTCAAGCCTTTATCGTTTTACTGTTCCACCTCAGCGTGTTTAGCTAGGCGGTTTCCTTGGCACGTCTTGTCAAAGCAGAGATCGTGTCCCCTTATTCCGGGATTCTCATCAATACGGGCATGGGTAACCCAACTGTGCCTTTTGGTATGACTCTCTAATTAAAAGAGAGTCCCAAACAGTTATGGGGAGGGCTCTTGGTATTCAACTCCTTTATAAAGAGACCAAGGCTCGACTCCCTCCTCTTTCAATCCAATCGAATCCGCCCCTCGCCTCGAGTTCCAACACTTAAAGCTTCTAGTTTTAGCCGCTTCGGACCTTCGATGATGTCCGGTCCGACCTTCAAGGCCGGTGGGTGCCTTCCTCCATTACGGAAGAAGACGTGCAAAAGCTGAGAGATGCCAGGTATCTAACCGGCGAAATCTCGCATAGGCTGCCTGCTCAAGGGCAGGCCATTCCCTCTCCCCAGCCCGGTGAGAGCGTGGTGTTCACATCTCACTTCCTTCGGGGGCTAGGCTTCCCGATTGATCCCTTCGTGAGGGGGCTGATGTTCTATTAAGGGCTGGAATTCCACGACTTAGCTCCAGAGTCCATCCTCCAAATTTTGTCATTCATTGTCGTGTGTGAGGCCTTCCTCCATATCACCCCTCACTTCGGACTATGGCTTAGAACCTTCAAGGTGGAGCCGAAGATGATCGAGGGGCTGCACGCTGAGTGCGGAGGAGCTATCATAAGCAAGATAGCCGGCGCTCCATGGCCCGAGGGCGCTTTTCAAGAAGAGTTCAGCTTATGGCAATGGGACTGCTTTTACATCACAGCCCCCAGGGGCACCACATGGGTGGAGCCACCTGCTTTTCGCTCGGGTCCCCCACCACAGCGAGCATCATGGGCCAATGAAGGGCTTATCTGGGGGCCATCCAAAGATGTGCCCCTACTGCAGGACCGCATTCGAGATCTCCTCGAAAGAGATATTAACTTGACCGTAGTGGCGCAAGTCCTGCTGATTCGCCGCACGCTGCCCTGCAAACGTCGCCCTCTCCGCCTGTGGGAATTTAATCCGGAGGGACCACGAGTCCTCCAACATTTTATGGGCGCGACGCCCGTGGAGATGTACAAATTGTTCTTCGGATCACAAGCAAGGTGTCCGGACTTATCCGAGGACGCAGGTCTGAGCTGCAATCGCCAGGATGCTAAGGTAAGTAGCCCCGTATTTGGACACACCATCCGCATTTTCATCATAAAGTGGCACTTTTAATAGAGCTATCCTTTGAATAGGAGTGGATAGCAAAGGCAAAGCTTATCAGGTGTCCAGCCCCCCTGCCCGAGACCGCGCCGGATCCCGTGTTAACAAGGATGCTGGAGATTATGCTTTCGGCAGAGGGCAAAGAGAGGAACCAAGGAGCTACCGCCTCCACGAAGGAGACTATCAGGAAGGGAGGAATCGAGAATTCCCCCAACCTGGGAAAGAAAAGGAGCGCCTTTGAAGACCTGGAGGGGATGACCTCGAAACGGGGGAAGAAATCTTTGTCAGAGGATCCGGCGCCGGAGACTGCCCCGGCCGCAGTGCGCCCTCAAGGGGATCAGCTTTCCTCCGAGCCGTAAGTAAAGAGAGGGGTTAAAAAATTAGTGGCATCCCTGTTTTATTTCTGAGGAAGATAACCAAAATATTACCTTGCAGTTCGGATCTCAACCCTTCTCAGCAGAGCTCGTCTTCAGGGGATCTTTGTCCGGAGATGATGGAGAGCGAAACGCCTCCCCTAGCTGCACCGACTTACGAGGCAGGCGACCCCGAGGTGTCGTCCCAGCGGGTTTCTTCAAGTCTGGATCCTGAAAAAGGTCGTCGGGCTAGTCCAGTTCCCTCTGGTGCGCGGTCGGAGAGGCTGAGGGATCTACTCGGGCAACCGTCCGTCTCAGAAGAACACCGTATGTTGATGAACACGGTGATAGGAAGGATTTCATCCGCGGAAAGCAGATTGTACGAGGCCACCAGGAGTTTATTGACAGGCTTTGAGGTACATGAAAAGGTGTACCTTTTGATAGAGCTGCATATATAAAATGCGCCCTGTATAAATAGTAGCCCCTGAGACTCTGTGTGTCGTCAAGAGTGATGGCGCACAGAGGATCATAACCCCAGGTATAAAATGTCACCTTTTATGAAGGTGGCGAGGCGTTCGGTGGCTAGCCGGACTGATGAATCTGCCGAGCTAAAGCGGCAACTTGACGTGGCGGATGCCGACATCATGCTTGTAAATAAGCGGCTAGACGAGGCACAAGGTATGCTCCACAGACATCTGATAAGAGGATTACGATGCTCGTGCCTTACAATATATGTGCTTAATGCAGATAGTGCTGCTGTCGTGGAGAACCTTCGGGTGGAACTTGCCCGAGCCAAGGAGCAAGCAAGGAAAAGTGATGCGGCTGCCGTTAAGGTGGCTGAAGAGCTTAAAGCCGAACAGGCTGCTCACTATCAGAGCAAGAAGGTAATAGTCGAGATGGCTATAAAATTGAAGGATGCTGCCGACCGCTGTAAATTTCTCGAACAAGAAGAAAGGGAGGCTCAGAAGGACCTTGAGAAGATCACTGCCGAGGCCAAGGATACTCGCTCTGCAATGAGAGCTATGAAGGAGGAGCTGCGTAAGGCCGGAGATATCACGGCTGGAAGGCCCTATATGTTGCGGATGAAGTTCGGGGATCCTAGGTATGCTCCATTAGACCGGCAGTGGAGTGCGGAAAACACTTATCTGGATTTGACAGCGAGTGCGGCAGACGCAACCGAACCCTTCTGAGGTCGAGGTGACCATAAATTGGAAGAACTTTTTTGGTCGCAGTTCCACAATCCCGAACGCCCACTTTCGGTATCCGACCGTTTGGCCGCCTGGGCGGAGCTGAACAGGTTATCCGGACTCGCCATGAAGTATGTTGCGAGTTGTTTGTGGCCGGGAGAGCCAGAGCCGAATAGTTATTTTGGATTGGTGCAGCAGTTCCTTGGTTCTGTGCCACATGTTGATACAATGAAGAGGTCGGCGTGCATAGAGGGTGCACAAATGGCTCTTGCCCGTGTCAAGACATACTGGGCGGATATGAAGGCCAGTGTTGTTGCATCCCAGGATTCGGACAAAGGCCGGGTACCTGCCAGGCACTACTTTGAGGAAGTCCTTCCGGGCGCTCATTTAATAGAAGCGCAGTGCTCGAAGGATGTTGTGTTCGAATAGCATGTGCTATTGTAAAATAAATATTTTGATAGAATATAAAAGCTTTTTATACTTGTGCTTGCAAGAATTAGAATACCTCCTGTGCGGCCGTTAATGTATGTGTGTATATAACCTGAAAGATAGTAGTCGTTGGCTTCAGCCCCCACGCATAAAATGCGGGGGTGTTCGCAAAAAAGGCGCCTTTTCACATTTAATCCAACGTCTTGGTCCTACAAAGGAGGTGATAGCGCGGCGAACTAGGCAACCGGACTATAATGTTTTATCACTTTCACTTAGCCATAGGAGTTTGACATTGGGGCTACTCAATAGCCCCTAAAGGCACCACGCTCGCCCGAACTCAGGGCGCGTGTGTGCCTGACCGGGAAGCGGTCCTTCATTAATGCGGAGGAATCTGAAAGATTCCGAGAGTCATCGAGTGGTTGACCAGTCTCTCGCTATATCATGACAGTCAGTTTTCGGCTTTCTCTACTGAGGTGCTCGCCTGGCCGAACCAGGGCACAATCGCAGTAGTTCTCCTGGTGTTGCGTTAGCCGATATAACGGAACGTAAGGCAGCAAAACACAGGAGCCGGGCAAACCCAACATTTGACCAAAGACATGATTCGGAGCTGATGCATATAAGGCCAAACTCGCGACACCGAACACTCCCTAAGGTATTCGGTCTTTATTAACACGGGCCGAAATAGAGCCCTTGGTAAAAAAGCCCCTGGTGTCCAGGTACGCGCAAAATTCTGGCGTGGCCACATGCCAAGACGCCAGCCTCCTCCTCGGTTATAGCTAAAACCGGGGGATGTTGTCAACAAGAGACAGTAAAAAAGGTTTATGCAGGGTCTTAATCTGAAAAGAATCCTTGAAACGGGTCCCTACTGCACGTCTGCGCCCGTATCTCCGTTGTGCCGTATCCTGGACGGGCGTAGCATGATGTTCGTCTGCGAAAGAGAGGAACTTAGTAAAAAATAAGCGTGCGAGAAATCTATATTAAAATAAACAGAATATAGTTGGAGAAAGAATTGAGTCGTATTGTCTCCTGGCGTGAACACGCGGAGCCCCTTGTACAGGGTTATGCGGCTATTAAGCCTATGTATGTTTACGCCGGACTCGTCGAGCCGTGTCCGGGATAGTAGGGCTGGATTAGTGTGCGGCTGTCCAGGCGGCCGCACCATTACCCGTGCTTTAGGGGTCAATTGATATTCCCCTGTAATGAGATGATGCCTCGTGGGCCGGGCATTTTAAGTCTAAGGGATGCATAATGCGGTATTGCGTTAAAGCGGGCGAAAGCTTCACGTCCCAGTAGCGCTTGATAGCGACTTACGAATGGGGCGATGTGGAATGTTAGATTTTCGCTTCGGAAGTTGTCGGGTGAGCCGAACGTGACTTCTAACGAAAGGGAACCCATACTCTGGGTATCTGGACCCGGCGTGACTCCTTGAAAGGAAGTGTTGCCATGGCGGATTATAGCTGGGTTTACCCGTAGTTTGCGGATTGTGTCCTAATATAACAGGTTTAAGTCACTGCCGCCGTCCATAAGGACTTGTGTAAATTGGAGTCCGTCAATAATCGGATTCAAGACCAAGGCAGTCCAGCCTGCGTTCCGGGCCCCTCTGGAGTAATCCTGATGATCAAAGGTGATTGGTTGTAACAACCAGTGGTGTTGCTCCTCTGGGGATGGCCGTATGGCGCGTGTTTTCGTGAGCGCCATTCAGTTTTTCCCTTTTGTCATCTGAAGTGAATTTACTGTTTTGAGTTCTTGTGGGAACTTCTTTTGTTCTCTGATGTTCTGCTTGTGGGGTGCGTCATCATCCTCGCTTGGTGTGTCGAGCCCCTTGTGTTCGGTTTTGAGTTTGCCGGACTGCTTGAAGACCCAACAATCTCTGTGGGTATGGTTTGCAGGTCTCCCGGAGTGCTATGGATTTGACATATTTTGTCCAGGATTTTGTTGAGGTTAGACAGCTCGTCCCTGTCATCTTCGGGTGGTAGCTTTTTCTGATTTTGCCGAGAGATTTTGAATCCGGCGTTGACTGCCATGCTCATCAGGATGTTATCCTTGATTCGGCGATGTTCTTTGTTACGGCGCGGTTTCCCGTTTCCATCTCTGAGTTCGGATGTGCTCGGGTCGCTGGTGCTGCTTCTTGCCAACCAGCTATCATCTCCTGCGCAAAAGCGGGTCATGAGGCTTGTTAATGCGGCCATTGTTCTTGGCTTTTCTTAGCCGAGGTGTCTGGCGAGCCATTCGTCTCGGACGCTATGTTTGAAAGCTGCTAGGGCCTCGGCGTCCGGACAGTCGACTATCTGATTCTTTTTAGTAAGGAATCTGTTCCAGAGTTTCCGGGCTGACTCTCCGGGCTGCTGAGTTATATGACTCAGATCATCTGCATCCGGAGGTCGGACATAGGTCCCTTGGAAATTTGCCCGGAAAGCATCCTCGAGCGCTTCCCAACTTCCCATGGTGTTTTCAGGAAGGCTTTTAAGCCAATGTCGGGCTGTCCCTTTGAGCTTAAGGGGTAAGTATTTTATGGCGTGAAGGTCATCTCCTCTGGCCATGTGTATGTGGAGGATATAATCCTCGATCCAGACTCCAGGGTCTGTTGTTCCGTCGTATGCTTCTATGTTCACGGGCTTGAATCCCGCTGGAAATTCATGATCCAGCACCTCATCGGTAAAACATAGGGGATGTGCGGCGCCCCTCTATGTAGGTCTGCCGCGATGTTTGGATATTTTTTGCGGTGCATTGCGCACTAGAGCTTGCTTTCTTGGCCCATAGATGGATCTAGTTGGGCCAGTTTTTTGATGCGAATCCTTGGGCGGATCGCGCGCCGTATTGAGTGTGGCACCCTTTGTCGCTTGAGATCGGTCATGGGGTCATCTATCCGACCTTGTGGCTTCCTTATTTTTTGACTGTGGGGGCTCTATGGCCTCTTCATCAAATTCCGGCAGTAGTTTCCGCTTCGGATAGCTCTTTGTGTGACGACTGTTGCCGTATTTGTGTGCGGTATCGAGTACTTTGCCCCATCTGATCATGAGTGCGTCTTCCGCTGTTTTGAGCCTCCGCTTCTGCTTTTTCAGGCTACTTGAAGTGGCAATGAGCCTTTGGTGGAGGTTCTGATGTTCCAGCAATTTGTCCGGCGTGAGGTCGTCCGGACTATTATCGTTCCCGGGGATGGGTTGTTTGGATTGTCCGCCCTGTTTGGACGGTTGCTCGATGGCATGTTCGTCTTCCGTTGATTCGCCCTGCTCTATGGCTGGGTCTTTGTCGAGGTTGGGCTTGGCGTGGCACTTACGCCGCCGCTTTGATTGTTTTTCGAGGGAGCAATCCCTGGTTGCGCCCTTTTGATCCTCGTTGTCATTTCTTTTAGGTGTGTCCACCATGTATACATCGTATGATGAGGTGGCTTTCCAGTGCCCTATAGGTGCTGGTTCTTGGTCGTCTCCTCTATCGGCGTCCATACCGTCGATGTCTTCGGAGTCATAGTCGAGCGTGTCGGTTAGATCGTCGATAGTGGCTACAAAGTGGGTGGTGGGTGGGTTTTGAATTTCTTCATTGTCCGCATCCCAACCCTGCTGACCATAGTCCAGCCAGGGCTCTCCTGACAAAGAGAGAGACTTTAGGGAGTTCAGGATATCGCCAAAGGGCGAGTGCTGAAAGACGTCCGCAGCGGTGAACTCCATGATCGGAGCACAATCGGGTTCGATCGGAGGGGGTGCGGAATATTCGGAGTCCGGAACGGAGTCAGGCACCTTGGAGTCACGGGCCTTGCAAAGGACTAGGCTGGTATTCGGCTCTATCACCGTAGAGGTTGCGGCTCCGGGGGCGGCGTCCAACCGTCCGTCCCCGACTGGCGCAGTTGGCTCCGAACTAATGGTCGGAGCGGACACCTGAGCGGCACTCTGGGCGCTGTCCGGCGGCAAAGCTAGATCATGCCCATCGAGACAGTGCGGCGCGCTCGGCGTGGCTCGAATCCGTCGAAGATCAAGTCCCCGCGGATGTCGGCCATGTAGTTTAAGCTTCCAAACCTAACCTGATGGCCAGGGGCATAGCTTTCGATCTGCTCCATATGGCCAAGCGAGTTGGCCCGCAGTGCGAAGCCGCCGAATACGAAGATCTGTCGTGGTTGATGATCGAAGAAGCCATCGGGCCTAAGCGTGACGACACAGAGGAACTCTCAATGAAAGCACCAATGTCGGTGTCAAAACCGGCGGATCTCGGGTAGGGGGTCCCGAACTGTGCGTCTAGGCGGATGGTAACAGGAGACAAGGGACACGATGTTTTTACCCAGGTTTGGGCCCTCTCGATGGAGGTAAAACCCTACTCCTGCTTGATAATATTGATGATATGGGTAGTACAAGAGTTGATCTACCACGATATCGGAGAGGCTAAACCCTAGAAGCTAGCCTATGGTATGATTGTTGTTCGTCCTATGGACTAAAAATCTCCGGTTTATATAGACACCAGAGAGGGCTAGGGTTACACAGAGTCGGTTATAATGGGAGGAGATCTTCATATCGTATCGCCAAGCTTGCCTTCCACGCCAAGGAAAGTCCCATCCGGACACGGGACGAAGTCTTCAATCTTGTATCTTCATAGTCCGGGGGTCCGGCCAAAGGTCATAGTCCGGCCATCCGGACACCCCTAATCCAGGACTCCCTCAACCACCCCTCCACGGGCACCCCTCCACCATCTACTGTTCATCCAGCCCTCCACCACACCATGGGGTCCTGTTCAACCACCCCTCCACGGCCACCGCTCCACCATCTACCGTTCATCCAGCCCTCCACACCACGGGGTCCTGTTCATCCAGAGGCAATGCCACC
>NC_041387.1:70105142-70106726 GCF_002162155.2 Triticum dicoccoides | reverse complement strand
AGCCCAAAGAATGTCATGCAACTGCGTCTCCGGCCCGCCCAGGACGAAAAGCCCATTTTCTGTCATGATTTTTTGTCATAGAAGTAGGAGCCCACCACATCTATGATGATACCGATTTTTGTCACAATTATCATCATAGAAGTGTCATATGTATGACAGGAAAAAAATTCGTTCGGCCCAAAATGTCACGGAAGTGTCTTTTTTGGTAGTGAGTGATAGCAGTGATATTGTAGCAAGTGTGACAGTAGCAGCAACAATAGTAACTTAGTAGAAACAATATAAGATAAATTTGTAGGCATTGGATCGGTGACTTGTTGGATGATATTCATTAGGTGACAGTTATAACCTAGGGCGATACGACACTAGATGCAGTTCATTGATATAATGTAGGCATGTATTCCATAAATAGTCATACGTGCTTTATCAAAAGAACTTGCATGACATCTTTTGGAAACTAAGGGATATTAAGGCCTCCTTTTAATAGAGAACCGGAACAAAGCATTAACACATCTCAATACATGAACTCCTCAAACTACGGTCATCATCGAGAGTGAGCCCGGTTGTTGTCACTCCGGGGTTGTCAGATCATAACCCTAGTAGGTGACTATAACTTGCAAGATCGGATCTAAAACATCGATATAATGATGAATTCATAAACGGTTCAGATCCAAGTTCATGGCACCCGGGCCCAAAGTGACAAGCATTAAGTATAGCAAAGTCATAGCAACATCAATCTAAGAATATAGTGGATACTAGGGATCAGACCCTAACAAAACTAACTCGATTACATGATGAATCTCATCCAACTCCTCACCGGCCAGCGAGCCTACGAAGGAATTACTCACTCCCGGTGCAGAGCATCATGGAATTGTCGATGGAGATGGGTTGGTGATGACAAGGAACGGAGATCCCCCTCTCCAGATCCCCAAATGGACTCCAGATCTGCCCTCCCGAGGAAGAATAGGGCTTGGCGGCGGCTCCATCTCGTGGATAGTGATAATTCTTTGTCCCTGATTTTTTTACTGGAAATATGTGATTTTATAGTATCAGGGGATCGTCTGCAGGGCCACCAGGTGGGTACAACCCACCTGGGCGCACCAGGAGAGTGGGGCGCGCCCTGGTGGGTTGTGGCCACCCAGGTGCCTCTCTCCGGCACGTCGTGGCTAGAAGTTATTATTATTGATATAAAAATCCTCGCAAAGTTTCGTTCCATTCCGAGAACTTTTATTTCTGCAAAAAAACAACACGATGGTAGTTCTGCTGAACATAGCGTCAGTCCGGGGTTAGTTTCATTCAAATCATGCAAATTAGAGTCTAAAACAAGAGGAAAAGTGTGAGAAAAAGTAGATACGTTGGAGATGTATCAGCAACCGATGGGTCTTCAACAGCGAGACACACTCCATCTCATGGCTCTTCGCGTATAACCAGGATGAGGCCCGCTCCTGGGCCAGGGCAGGCGCGTACGAACCAATGCTCTGCAGCTCTTTGTCTTGCTTTTTGTGCACAAGACACTGAGTTGTCACCCCCCCCCCCTCTCTGTGCTGATGTACTCTTCCTACATATCAAGTGGCAGAGCTAGGGGGA
>NC_041387.1:70036710-70104767 GCF_002162155.2 Triticum dicoccoides | reverse complement strand
CCGATACATGCGAACAGTATACGTAGCCAACGATAAATCAAAGTTTTAGGCATAGTTGGCCTCCCTATCTCAACATGTACACATATTAAAAAAAGCCCACAGTAAAAGACCACGAGCGTCCAGATTACAAAGAAGCCTCCGATCAGTAACTGCATGCTATATCTACTGCATGATTAGCGTCTTGGTGGGTGAGATTAGCCGCCGCCGCCGTGTGCCCTTGCCCCCGTTGTCGCTCATCTGCCTATGATCTCGATGCTTTGCCCCTCATGATCAGATTCATGTTGCGAGTCAGCAACGCAACCTACTTGATTGCTTCATCCATAGCCGGTTAACACATCATACTATACTAATCTCTCTCAAATCTCATCTCTCGTATCAGTGTTCAAATTACACAGCAGATTTTATTTGTTTTATTTTGTGATTTGAGATGCTATCAAAAATTCATGTCTTGTATGTTCAAACTATACATAAGATTTTATTTGTTTTGTTTTGTGATTTTTGATGCTATCAAGAATCCAGATCTTGTATGTGTCCTAGAAATTCTGATGATGCAAATTATGTTGTACGAGTTCCTATTTGTGATGCAAAACTTTCCTATGTTGACCTATACAATATTTCTGGAATTGAAATTCCTCAGCAATGAAGAGAAAAGGCACCTTCAAACACCATTAAGATATTTTTTTTTCAAGCCGTTACTTCTAAAATTTAAATTTCTCAACTACGAAGAGAAAAAACCGCTACCAAACACCATTAAGATTAATTCATTTTCTAAGCCGGTTGCTTCCTATTCTCGACACACTGGAGTTCTTAATGAGATCGATGTGCAAGTTCTCAACCTTGTTCTTTATAAGTATCTTTTGTACTGGATTTTTCTATCTACTCCCCCGTTCGAAATTACTTGTCTCTCTAGGTAGCACTTTCCCCGCCTCCTCCCCATACCCAAATCCTAGCTTCGTCCCTGTACCTATCAGTGAAAAGATACTCACTCTAGCGTATTCTCGAAAAGAAGAATATCCCAGCTCGCATGGCGGAACATGCTGTCAAGTTTGTTCATATGAGGGCTTTTCTTCTCATTTGACCATGTGAATCACTAGTTCTAAAGATGTATCTCCCGAAGGTCACACAGATGGAGTGTGCCAGAAGCGGTTGATACACAACTATTGGCATTATTTCTGTTTCTATCTCTAGCTCGATAAATTTGGTTGAAATCCCCATTCACTAGCCATTTGGTGTCAGACAGCGGCTTGTGTGCAATCAGCTCACTGAAGAATTCACCTTTCCCTTCATTAGTCGTAGGGTCATAAACAGAAGTGAGGCGAAAGAAACACTTGTCACCTTGCAAAGCAATTGTGCGAGAAAGATCATAGACGCCAACTTCAATGTCCAAAACCTGGAGCAAGTCCTTGTTCTAGATGTAGATGGTTGTCTACACAACTGCTATGTTCTCTCTCCTAGGCTCCCGCAACGTTAGGGCGACGAGCGGTTCCTAGAGCTTGAAAGCTGTCTGGGTCTTCGATTGATTCACGGATCCAGTTTCTTCCCTTCCAATTCTGGTTGATCCCCTGCTGACCCGGGGTGCTCGCGGCTGCCACCTTCGGTCTCTGTTCGGGGTGAATAAGGGGCAATCTCTGTATCGCTACCCACCATTGGCGGGGGATGGTTTTTTGGTTTCTACCTGTACTTGAATGGCGGGTGCTCGCGAGGCGGAGGGGTTTGGTGCCCTTGGGGGCATGCAGTCTGCGCCGGACGGAGGTGATGCTCCTCCAGTTTGGGCGCTTCTAGGCTAGGGGAGGCAATGGCGGTTGCAGACCCATCCTCCTCAGCAGGCGGTTCATGCTCGGCGGATCGCGTGGAGGAAATGATGGAATGACTTCGGCTAACGGCGGTCGAGGCGCTACCGGTGGTGCTGGATGATGAGGATGAGGCCGATCTGGTTGCTCTGGATTGTGCCCTAGTGGGGAAGGTGCTTTCTCCCAATATTATTCATATCCATACAATCTCGTCGGCTATGATGCCGGCCTGGGGCAACCCGAAAGGTTTGCTACTCCACCCCTCTGGGGACAATGTGTTATTTGCAGAATTTGGTACCCAGGCGGACAAAGCCAGGGTGATCGAGGGTTCGCCTTGGATGGTGGACAAGCATGATGGTTTGATCTGAACACACAACCTCTTCATGTCAAGTTTGATTATTTGGCTATCTGGGCTCGTATTATGCATTTGCCACCAAGATTGATGAAGGCTAAGCTTGGAATGGAGTTTGCCAAACCCATTGGTAATATTCTCAGGGTAGAAGCCGATGTTGATGGCCGCTGCTAGGAAGGATATATGCGTGTAAGAGTTGAGATCTCTATTCAAGAGCCTATTGTTTGCTATGTGATAGTGACTTCACTCAGGCTCCAATCTACAGACACCTACTCAGTGATGTACGAGAGACTTCCCTTTTATTGCTTCTCATGTAGTCTCCTTGGCCACTCGTCGGTCCTGTGTCCTAAGCCGGTCACCAGGGATGATCATGGAGACTTGCCGTATGCTTCCAAGAAACTATTGTTCCGGATGATGGACACAAGAAGGTCAGTGGATCGAAATCTTTTGTTGGGGATGATGTCAGGGTAGGTGGCTCCCGTTCGGCCTCCTTGGGCCGCTCTATGTCTGGAACTCCTATGGACTCCAATGCAGTGGAGGGTAGGGTTTCCTCCACTCCTAAGCGAGGCGGACGGGGCCGCGGTCGTGCTTCCTCTTCCCATGGTCGGGGAAGGGGAAGGGCTGAGGCCATGGATAGGGAGCTCTTCCTGGGTGATCATGAAAAGCAAGGCACTTCGGGACAAAAGAGGAAATCATCAAAGTTGTCCCCGTCAGCACTAACTTGTCATCCGGAGCAGTCTAATGTTGATGCCAATGATTTAGCTCTGGTTTTGGCTTCGGGCCCTCAACCTACTTCTTCTGATGTAGAGCAGGTCACTAACATGGAGTCAAAAAAGAAATAATGTATTTCAAACCCTCAATCGGCGGATCCGGCGGAGGCTGCGGCGCAGCCCCGCCTGACGCAATGAGTATCTTATGATGGAACTGTCGAGGCTTGGGGTCAGAATTGACAGTTGGCGAGCTTCGCTGGCTTGTGAAGCTCTACCGACCCACCCTTCTCTTTCTTTTAGAGATAAAGATGAGGGGTACAAGAGTTAAGAATTTCATGTGGTCCTTGGGTTTTTCTTGGTTTTTTGCTATCAGCAGTGAGGGTCTCAGTGGTGGCCTCGCCCTATTCTGGTCGTTCGCTGCGGTAGTCACTGTCAAGGCAGCCAATAAGCACTGTATTGATGTTCGTGTGCAACTAGAAGAAAGTTTGCCTTGACGTGCTAACGTTTGTCTGCGGGGAACAAAGGAGAGAGGATAGGTCACATTTTTGGGAACTCCTACAATGTTTGCAAGCTAACTGGACGGGTCCTTGGATTTGTTGTGGAGATTTCAATGAGGTACTTACACAAGATGAACACTGTGGTCCTAGAGACCGGTCTGATGCTCAGATTGCTGCGTTCCGAGACTTTATGATTGAATGTGGTCTGACTGGTCTGGGGTTATTGGGTCCGAAATTTACTTAGTGCAACAAGCAAGACCATACAGAGGGCAGGCCTGGCGCAGTGGTGAAGTCCTTCCCACTTGTGCCAAGAGGTCCTGGGTTCGAACCAGCCTCTCTGCATTGCACTTTGCAGGGGTAAGACTAGGTTCCTATAATCCCTCCCCAGACCCCACCTTGTGTGGGAGCTTCTATGCACTGGGTCTGTCCTTTTTTCAACAAGCAAGACCATATCAGTCACGTTAAATGTCGTTTAGATTGTGCTATGGCTAACAGTGCCTTTTCCAGTTTATTTGAAGCATGCCTTGTGGAGAATGTTATTGCCACCACATCTGATCACTACCCTATTCTTGTTTACCTGGACCGCGGTTCCCAACAGCGCGCCCGGCTCCGGTTTGTCATGCCCGGCCTATCCACTAGTAACCACGCCTTTGTGGTGGGCTATCTCTTGGAGGTTGGTCCCACATGGAAGTCACAGGAGGCAAGGCTACATATACAGGAAGGGAAGCATAAGAGGAGGTAGCGAATGAATGAATGAATGTTCTGAATCCCCTCTCGTGTTCTTCTGGTCCTCGCCCCCTTCACTGACTCCTCATCCAAAGTCTCCCAATTTACCTAAAACCTATCAAAATATTGAGCTGATTTGTGCATCATCGATCCATCCAATGATCAGGTTGTGACAATTTGGTAATCAGAGAAAGTTTCAGCCATCCAAAAAAATTCACTGCCATGTGATTTGTTCGTCTGCTCGATCGATAACATCCATTGCATCCGGTGCGGCTTCTTTTGAGAGGCCGCTCAAAATACGCCGCGGGGTCCGATCCTCGGCAACAGTCGCGATAGCGCCTTCCCGACCATCTGCCCGGACCCGCCATGTTCCTTCTACCATGGCGGCGAACACCAGCGAACTGAAGGTGCTGCTCGAGTCCACCAACGACAAGCGCCTGGAAGTGGAACTCGCCTTCAACAAGCAAATCCGCCATGATCTGCGAAACCAAATTGATCCCAGCCAGTCCGATGTGGACGATGTCCGCAAGGGGCGCGACACCCTGACGGCCTCCATGATGTCTCTGGCAGGCTCGCCCGCGTCGCCTCTGCCGCGTTCACCTCTGGCAGCGTCCCTGCTCCACCCTCACCACGGCTCCACCTCATATGCATGGCTGGTGATGCACTTGCCCCCGCTCCTTTTGACTGGTCCTACAATCAGCACTCCAGTTACTGCCTACCACCTGTTTGACGAAATTCCTAAAAGTGAGTTCGAGCTGCGCATGAGGTCACTGCTCAAGCTGACGCAGATGGGAACCGTTGCTGAGTACATTGGGATGTTTTGGGAGTGTCTACACTATGTGCTACATCTTAACCCCACCCTAAGCATCAAGTGCTTCATCCACCAGTACATCAAAGGCTTGCACAAGAATATTCAAGTAGCGTGAAGTCACAATCTCCATCTAGCATCACCAGAGCGCCATGCCTTGCTCAAATAAGGGAGGAAGAGATCTTGAAGGATGAGGTGATGGTAGCCGAGGAGCGTGGCGATGGCTATGACCAGGGAGTACATGGTCACATGCCTATTGAGGCCCTCAACATTATCTCCCCTAAGCTAACCACCCCAGTGATGTGCAGTACAGACTGTGGCATCGATGCCAAAAAAATGCTGCTCTGGCACCGATCATGGTGCTCAACACAAACCGAAACACCGACGTCATCGACGACAAGTACCTGGATGCGTCAACGCCGACCACCCATTTGATAGATGGCCCGGGCCAGGTTGTTGGCACGCCACTCTCAACGTCCCCAACCACAACTACACCGAGATCTTCACTTTGTCCAGAGGTTGAACTCACCCTCAGTCACAATTCTGCGGCACCCACTACTACCACGTTCACATCTCGGGCTGCAGATGTGAACCACAGTGTCAGCCTTGACACAGTCAACCATTATGTGACAAAGGTTCCCCTTGCCATAGAGGATGATCTCGAGGCCACTATGGCACCCATCATGGTCTCACCATTCTGGCTCCAGGCAGAGGCATACGCGCACCTACGATCCGGTGCCATGCTTTCAGTGATGATGTTCGGTGACCACTAAGCCAGCGCCCCACCAAAACCACCATGGTATTTCCTTGTGCAAGAATAGATCGGTGGGGATGGCGATGAGGTCGCCACCTTCGCCATGGTCGCCCGGGTCAAGTGGTGCAAGAAGAGTTGGTGTGCAGTGTTACCATGTTCACTGTCGATGAAGGTGGTCGCATCCCAACCATGGTTGCCATCTCTGCAAGTGGAGCTATGTGCCAGGAGAGTAGGCCAGCCGTCATGGTTGCCACCAGAAACATGCATTGTGTTGTTGCTGTCAGGGAATGATTCTAGTATGCCAGTGTTTGAGCTGAAGCCAGGGCTGGTTTTGCGGCAGATTCATGGTAGTGGAAGTGGGGTGAACCAACTACAACATCATTGATTTTGGATGTCGAATCGAGTCCATGTGTTTGTTTGGAGGAAGGCTGGGGCAAGCAACCTTGGGAACAATTACATTAAGAAGTGATTGAGGGTGGTTGTCCTAGAATTTCAAAGGGTGAGAGTTGGGTGTCGCTCACATGCCACAAACTAGGAACTAGAGTTTTTGAAGCTCTATGAAATGATAAACATCAATGAGAACATAACACCGAGACTATGGTATGCCGGTAGCCTAAATCTTATATCTATGATGTTGCCTTTTGGTAGTGGCCTCGCTTCTTGTAGAAATTTGATTTTCACGGCAATGGTTCAGATGTTCAGTGTAGATAACAAGTATCTCATGGCAACAAAATACAAAGGGTTTGATTACTGGTGGAAAGTGAAATGGCTTGCATATAATTGGTGGGGCTCTAGGAGTTCATGTGTGTATTTTGTATGGTTGACCATGGAGAGATCCATTTTCATCTACCTCGAGTTATTCTCAATATCTTTTGTTGAGCTGAAACCTTGGGCACCACCTCAGTGCAGCCGAATTTTGGTTAGGTCAGTACTCAAATTTTCTGCAGCTATACAAGGATTCATGTTCAAGGTACAATGCTCTATCTCCTCGGTAAATATCATGGTGGAATCAACACATTGTTTGCCAGTCAATGCTTCACGGTATTTCTCTGGCAACATCTTATGGTTTCTGAAAGTAACATTTTGGAAGACAAGTTCCACAAGGTTGAGCTTGTTTGCTATAATCTTGAGCATTTGATGCTAATTGGTATAAACCCTACAAGAGTTTGTGTGAGTAGGCTCAGTTTTTTGTGCACAAACTACCACTTTAGTGTTGGGTTGGACGACAACAGTAGATGTGTTGGGTAGATGAATGTTAATAGTGATCTGAACAAGGTCGTGCAGTTGAACTATGGTGTTTTTCATACTCGTAGGTATGGAGGCTACTTTGTACATCACGATTATTAGGGGCAAGGATTGCTTAGTGGACAACAAGTCACCTAGGAGTCATCCATACATATCAGCATCCTTTTGTTGTTATTACACCGAGTTCTGCTACAGCTAAATGGATCTTGCCGCAATTGCTTGGTGGGTTACTAGAAACTTCTCTTTGTCACTTGCTCTTCAACGGGCTGCTTATTCTTTGTCCAGTCATGGAAATTTTGGCACAAGGTATTGGTATGAGGTGTGGGCATAGGCTGTGGGATCCTGGTGTTTCAGAAATAATAGCAAGTGGCTGCCTTGTAATGCATCTCAAGTTTGCAATAGGTGCAACCAATAGTAGTTTGGGGAGCTTATGTTGGACATGTCGGTTGTCTAGTGGTTTTGTGTCGACAACTTATGGGATGCGAGTGACATATTCTTGAGGACAACACAAGAGGATCATTATTTTGGTGATGCTTCTCATTACTGGTATACAACATCGACTGACCCCAAATTATGTGCTTTGGACATGGGACCCGAGCGGGTTTTACCATCGCCCAGCTTGGGGACAAGCCAAATTTCAAGAGGGCGAGAGTGTCATGCCCGGCCTTTCCACTAGTAACCACAGCTGTGTGGTGGGCTATCTCTTGGAGGTTGGTCCCACATGGAAGTCACAAGAGGCAAAGCTACATATACAGGAAGGGAAGCACAGGAGGAGTCAGCAAATGAATGAATGAATGTTCTGAATCACCTCTCGTGTTCTTTTGGTCCTTGCCTCCTTCTCCGACTCCTCATCCAAATTCTCCCAATTAACCTCAAATCTATCCAAATATTGAGCTGATTTGTGCGACCTCAATCCATCCAACGGTCGGGTCGTGACACGGTCCAACAAGGATTCAGATTTGAGACCACGTGGTTGCGAGCTTCGGACTACAAGGACACTCTTGAGCAAGCATGGTCAGCTGGAAGGGATGGTTGCTTGTCCTTGCAATCGACGTGGATGGATTTAAAGAGTGTAGCTAGCTCTCTGTGGTCCTGGAGTAAGGAAGCTTTTGGTTCCATTTGTAAGAACATTGGAAAGATGGAGCGCTGACTGGCTACTATTAGGGCTTCACCGCCCTCCCCATCCTCTCTGTTGGAAGAGAAGCATATTGAAAGTCGACTGTGTGAGCTTTTTGAGAGGGAGGAAATCATGGAAAGACAATGCTCTAGGGTTGACTGGCTCAAGGAGGGTGATCGAAACACAGAATTCTTCCAGGCGCGTGCGGTGGCCAGACGGAGAACTAACCAGATTCACTCTCTGAATCGTGAGGATGGCACGGTGTGCAGATCTCAAGGAGAAATCAAGGGCTTGGTGCAGGCCTATTATGAGAAGCTTTTCACATCTCAACCATGTCCTACCGCTGATGAGGTTGTGCAAGCTATTCCGAACAAGATCCCTGGTGAGATGAATGTTGATCTGTGTAAACCCTATTCAAATGATGAAATTAAGTTTGTTTTGTTCTAAATGGGTCCTACTAAGGCCCCTGGGCCGGACGGTTTCCCGGCTCTTTTTTATCAGAACCATTGGGACTTCTTGGGAGAGGATATCTATTAGGCGGTTCGTAGATTCCTGGAAGGGAGACCGATACCCGAAGGTTTCTGTGATTCGGTGATAGTGTTGATTCCGAATATGGTCCGGCCGAAGCATTTGAAGAACTTCCGTCCTATTAGTCTTTGCAATGTGCTCTATAAGATAGCATCCAAAGTTTTGGCGAATCGTTTGAAGTCAATTTTGCCAGTGCTGGTGTTAGAGTGTCAGAGTGCTTTTCTTCCCGGAAGGTTGATCACAGACAACACCTTGATAGCTTATGAATGCCTGCACACAATCCGACACCAACAAGTGAAGAAACCCTTCTTTTCCCTAAAGATAGACACGATGCAGGCTTATGATTGCGTGGAGTGGAGCTATCTCCATGACTGTTTAACTAAGTTGGGTTTTGCTTCTTCCTCGATTAAGGCGGTGATGCGATGTGTTACTAATGTCCGTTATGCTGTCAAAGTCAACGGAGAATTAACAGAAACGATGGTACTATCTTGTGGCCTTAGGCAAGGAGACCCAATCAGCCCATATCTCTTTCTCTTATGCACAGAAGGTTTATCAAGTCTACTATTTCAAAAGGAGGCTAGTGGCAAGCTACATGGGATTCAAAATGGCCGTCATGGTCCGTCTATCTCACACCTCGTGTTCGCAGATGATAGCATCTTCTTTGCTAAGAGTGATTTTAAGAGTGTGGCATCTTTGGTGCCTTCAACTTATATTGTTCGGGTTCGGGGCAAGCAATTAACAAGGACAAGTCATCGGTGTTCTTTGGTAAGCACTGTCCTGTTAGTGTCAAAAATTGTGTGAAGGCTCAACTGGATGTTTTCAACGAGACGTTTCATGATTCTTATCCGGGTATGCCTACAGATGTTGGAAGATCTCCCACAAGCACTTTCAAATTTCTTATGGATAGGGCGTGGCAAAATATCCATGGCTGGTCAGATCGGCCGTTGTCGAGAGCAGGAACTAAAACTTTACTTAAGTCCAAGACTCAGGCTATTCCGATTTCATTTCAATTTTTTTCTGTTTGTCGGTTGCTACTTGCGAGAAGTTCCGACAGATTGTGTTTGACCAGTGGTGGGGGCGTGAGGATGGTAAAAAGAAAATGCATTGGCGTTCTCGGGATTGGCCCTCGGGCCCTAAATCCCTTGGAGGAATGGGTTTCAAGGATTTGACACTGTTCAATTAGGCGATGTTGGGGAAACAAGGCTGGCGACTGCTGACTGATCCTGGGTCGCTATGTGCGCAGGTTTTGAAAGGAAGGTATTTCATGTTCGGTGATTTTTGGAATCCCGTTGCTCCTTGCTCAGCCTCAACAACTTGGTGTGCCATTCTTATCTGTAGAACTTTGCATGACTAGTAGATCGATCAGTAATTCAGCATATATGTTGACTAGATATGTGTTGTCTGCTCTTGTAGTTTTTGATGTGCAAGTTTATTTGGATCCACATGACCTTTGACGACTAATTTTGTAAGTTTGGATTTATATTGTCATGTTTCAGGAAAGCTTGGAGTCTAAGTGAAAATTGATGCGTACCTGTCAGGTCAGATGGATCATCTTCTTTAGGTTTGTGATGTGCAATTTTGGATATAGCACCTTTGCAAGACTAATTGTTAAGTTGATACAATTTGTTTGTTTGGTAGACGAGCATGGAACTCTGCATTAACTTTCATAAAAGTTGAGATTGTGTTGACTATTGACTAGGTGTAATTGAAGACTCTACGTGTTGTATGAGTAGAGTGCTGCTGTTGTGCTGCGTTAATCAACACAGTAGCATGCAAGTTATGTTTGATTTTTTAGACCTTGATGTTTTTGATGTGAAAGCATATCTGGATCAGTACTACTTTGCATGACTAATTGCAGGTCGGCGGTGATATCTGTGTGCAGTCTGACTAGTCGTGTTGACTGTTTTCTGTAATTCTGTTATGTGCAAGTTTATTTTGGTCCATTAGACCTTTTAAGTTTGGACTTATATTGTTGAAACTTTCCTGGAACTCTGCATTAACTTTCATAAAAGTTTAGTTTTCATTCATTGGCCAACCTGTCAATTTGCTTGTGGAATGTGGGTGTTGATGTGTACTTTCTGTCAATTGGATCATGTTTTCTTTAGGTTTCGTTGGTTTGCCTGCTAATTTGTTTGTTGTCATCGTTGTCTAGTAAGACTGGCCGATTAGGTTTCTGTCTAAAACCGGTATGCCTATGTCCATGTTTTGATGGCCTGTACAAGAATGTGTATCAGGACACGATCAATTACGAAACAACAGTTCATGCCTATGTATAATCATGACAGGTTAAACTTGTGGGCGTCGAACTACAAAGATGTTAGAGAAATAAATATGAATTTGGTTCTCGTTTTGATTTGGTACGCTTCGTTCCCTAATGCGCACAAGTGGTCTTTGACCTCTTGAGATCTGGTTCAGGACAATTGAGGTTAGTGCCTCTCAGGTCCATCATTACCTCTTGAAAAAAAAACGATATCTTCTATATCTGATTACATTGAAATATTTCTTCTTTTGTTTTTGTATTTTTACTCAAGATTTGTTATGTGTGTTGTCCTCTTTCAGGATTTGGTACATGGTTACCGATGCAGAGGATAAGGGGTTCATCGTGCCAGGCAAGGTGCATGGTGGTAGGCTCTGTCTCTGGCCTTGGCATCTTCCGTTGGACCTGCTGTTGTGCGGTGGTGATGGTGCTGTTTTGCATCGACTACAAACAACCAAGATGAGATCCTCTCTCTTTCCTCTGCCTCTTGCCTCCGGTAGCTCTGAGAGCTTGTGGCCATTGAGCCACGGGTATGGTGGTTGCTCTTGTTTGATGGACATCTTACCATGGCTATAATGAAAAAGCATAACCTTTTTTAGTCTGGCTATAGGCGTGGTTTGGCCTTTTTTAGCATGACCTATAACTAGCTGGAGTGGTGGTGCTGTTGTGGTTGGTTTACACCACAACAGTGACTCAGCTTAGCTCCACGTGTGTTCTGGCGTTGCTGGATTCGCTGATTAATGTGGGTTTAACAGCAAGGCCGACTTGCTATCTTGTTTTTTTTCTCTTCATGATTATCTACTTAAGCAGCTGTGTGGCTAATTGCTTGGGAGTTGTTCCCTTGGGCTAGAACTTGAGCTCATCCTTTTTTTCTCTGAAATGGAACAGTGCATTGTCCTGTTGTTGGAATATATGAGGGCTCAATTAATTCCCGAGGAAAAATGGCAATACTAACCTGGCATTTGACAAGTGGTGTTGTGAATTAGCATTACTATTGATTTTATAGGTTAGCTGGATTTGATCTGAAGGGTAACCTCTTTACTCAACTATGGGATTTTCTTCTAAGTCGCCAGTGTTGTAGGGTTTCAATTGGCATAGATTGGGCTTTGAGAAATTTGTTGCCTTGCTGGTTTTATGTCTTAATCAATCTCTGATACATTCTTGATATATGGTCCTTTTTTCATCAAGGCATGTAGGTATTGTGCAATATGTGTTCCTTAGATGACCATGATTATCTAGTGTTGTGCATAGTGTCAAGTGTCAACTGTGTATAGTTTCTCTGTTCTGCTATTGTTTAATAGTCACTTACAAGCATATTTTGATAGAACCATAGATATCATGGTTGTGAACATCTTACCTACTACTTTTATTAGTTATTAAATTCAGATTATACTTCTAGATGTGGACTGTTTGTCATTCTACGAAATGCTAGCTTGCATTTACTTGGTTAGCAACTTTTGAATTTTGCTGAGCAGAACACTACTGGATATCATGTTAAAAATGATGACCCTATTGTTTGGCATAGGCATGTATCCTTGATGCTGATTGTTAAATACAAGAAAACTTTTTCAAGGGCTTGCTGATCACAAGAATCAACTTGGAGCCCATTGCAGGTAATTAATCATCTTGGAGCTCCTCTCTGCCCTTGCAGGTAATTAATCATCTTCGAGTTCCTCTTTGCCCTTGCAATCTAGCCCATGTGTATCTGTTGTGCTACCTGCTTCTTTCTTTCTGGATCCCCATGATTTCTTCTTTTGTTTTTGGATTTGAACTCAAGATTTGTTATTTGTGTTGTCCTTGTGCAGGATATGGTACAACATCGATAGTGATGCAGAGAAGGGGTTCATCATGCCAGGCTTGCATGATGGTAGGCTCTCTGGCCTTGGCATCTTCCGCTGGACCCGCTGCTGCGCGGCGGTGATGGTGCTGTTTGGCATCGACTGCAAAACAACCAAGGTGAGCTCCTCTCTCCTTCCTCTGCTTCTTGCCTCTAGTTGCTCTGAGAGCTTGTGGCATCAAGCCACGGCTATGGTGGCTGCTCTGGGTTCATGGACATCATGCCACGGCTATAGCACTTTCATGATGATGATGCTACTGTTTGTTTGTTCGTTTGTCTGCTTGGCGATTATCATGCTAGCACTAACCTGCATGATACAAACTTGCTGGATATACATGTAGCTCTTTGAGCAGCAACTAATAGAATATATAACTCATGTTCATGTTTGGTTCCCGTCCCATTCAAAGTTTTTGCTGTGATCTAGGCTTGCGCATATGTTGTGATAATGAAAAAGCAAACCTTTTTTAGTCTGGCTATAGGCATGGTTTGGTCTTTTTTAGCATAACCTTTAACTAGTTGGTGGGTTGGTGGTACTGTTGTGGTTGGTTGACACCACAGCAGTGACTCAGCCAAGCTCCCTGCATGGTCTGGCCTTGTGGTTGGTTGACACCACAGCAAGGCCTCAGGTTCCAACTATCAAGATTATGATAGACCACTTGGTTTTATCTCTTGGTTTTAGAGTTTAATGAAGAACTGTGGTATTCGAACTTACTCGGCTGTTTCTAGTTGCTACATTCCAGTAGATGACATTTGAAGTTTAGTCCCTTTATTACCACGACACGGACATGTATTGTGCAATTTGTTTTTCCTTAGATGACCAGGGATGTTTTCTTCCTGAGCACAACAAGTCCATGATAACTTACTCCTGGCTAGCTTCTTATGCGAGCTGCTCTAGTTAGCTCAGCTATGCATGTGATCAGAGCTGACATGGGAATGAAGATGACCCTCACAGACATCATAGAATTTTATGTTGACCATTGACTTCTCCTTGGAGCATTATGCCCAAGACTGGAACTCTAATTTTTCAATTTGGTCTCGAAGTGTGCCCCTCTAATTAATCGAGTTCTTAACTGTCCTTTGCAATTTGGTTCAAGTGTGGCTGGCATCAAAATATGCTTGATTTATGGGAACCAATCAGCTAGCTTATTAACTGTCCATGATGTTTGGCAGTAATTGATCTTGATGTATTTTGAAGTATTGATATACGTGCACACAGACCTGCGGTTCTTCTCGTCAGTGTGACTTGGTGGTTGTTGTTGTGGTCCTCCACTGATGGTTGCTGGGCTCAAAAAAGCTCGAGGAGACAGAGGTACTGCTCCTACTCCACACCGATATCCTCTTTGATGCTTCTTGTTAACTGAAGCATGGGGTTCTCTTTCTTTCTTGATTCCAGTCGTTGTAGTAATTGATCTTGATGTATTTTGCAGAATTCATATATGTGCACGCAGACCCGTGGTTCTTCTCATCTGCACAACTTGGTGGTCCTTTGGCGATGGTTGCTGGACCCAAAAAAGCTTGACGAGACTTAGGTACTGCTCCTACTCCACACTGATATCATCTTTGCTGCTGCTTGTTACTTGAAGCATGGGTTTATCTTTCTTTCTTGGTTTTGTTGCTGTGAGATTGTATTTGTCTCTCAACTAGTTGGTGGAATAGTTTGCTCAGCTTGCTTTTGTCTGATCTGGTGCTTGCCTTATTTCTGCTTGTGCAGGAGGATGAACTGCCGAATGCATTGATTGGTAGCTGAATCTCGATGTCCATGGTCGATGCTTTTGTTTATTCATTGGCAAATTATTCCAATTGGGTGGGTCATAAAAGATGGCTCAAACCGTTCACTGTCTTATTGCTTGTGTATCAGCGGACCAATTCTGTCTTGTTACTCAATGTAGCATAAAAGGCGTGGATCAGATCATTCTTATTGCTTCCTATATTCATCATGTGCAGCCAGTAGCATGTATCTCCTTCGCTTTTTCTTTTTCTGTTGATTACTGTTGTATAGTTTTGTCAATGAAACAGTACCAAATCAGTTGGTATCTATGGAATACATGCAAATATATTCTGTGTTCCAAGTGAGGAGTCGAGCTGGTGCCATAATTCAGTGGATATTATGTAAGATATTTGTTTTTAGGGACCAGATATAGTTTCATCATTGGATAAACATAAACCTGTCGGTGCCAGATAGAAACTTTTGTGGCCCCAATGTACTCCCTTAGTAAAGTAATATAAGAGTGTTTAGATCACTACTTTAGTGATTTGAATGTTCTTAGGGACATAAATATAAACCTATCGGTGCTAGAGGGAGTACTTTTTTAGGGACCTAATATGGCCAAAACATTGCTAAATGTTCTAAGATAATATACTTCCTCTGTAAACTAATATAAAAGCATTTAGATCACTACTTTAGTATTGTAAACGCTCTTATATTAGTTTATGGAGGGAGTAATACACAATATAGCACAGGAAAAAGGCAGTACACTTTCATTTATGTCAGGGCATGTAAATCGGCATATTTTGTTTGCAGCAATTAACAATTCTTCATCATTAAGAATTAACTGGCATATTTTGTTTGCATCAATTAACAATTCTTCATCATTAAGAATTAATCCTTTTATAGTTGACTGTACTTGATTCAAATGTATTTGTAATGAAAGTGTTATTCCAAAGTATATCTCATGCGATTAATAAAGCATTTAACATGCCGTCAGTTAAATTACGATGATGCTGTTGTATTCGCTTTTTTGTGTGTGGCCAACTGAGGCGAAACAACCAAATTCGGTCATCCTATGTTGCTTGCTCCACAAAAAAAGGAGTCATGGCCCAACCAAGCCCATGGATTGTTTGAGGCACTCGCCCAGAATACAAGCATACTAGGCAGGAATGCCAGGAAACTGCCTAAAAACGACCTAGATTTAGGTAAAAAGTGGCAAAACTTGTCAAATGTTAAGATCCACCCATCTAGGTCAGAATCCACCGATTTAGGCAAGAATTAGGCAGCTTTCTCGGGTTTTGGCCAGTTTTTAAGTCAGAGGACTTGGGAGCGCGTGGTTGCCTGGTTCTACCACCTAG
This sequence comes from Triticum dicoccoides, assembly GCF_002162155.2. Lineage (NCBI taxonomy): Eukaryota > Viridiplantae > Streptophyta > Magnoliopsida > Poales > Poaceae > Triticum > Triticum dicoccoides. The sequence goes on along the minus strand of NC_041387.1, from coordinate 70,089,080 downwards.
TGTTTAGGCCAGTGGGCTTGGGCTGTTGTTTCCCAGGCTCGCTTGCTTGGGCCGTGGGAGCAATTCTCAGCACACTATTTGAGTTTCATTTTGTCCTCACGTGAGCATGGCTTGTACATAGGTTGTAATGAAAGCTAGTACCGAACTCTTTCCTGTGTTCTTGAGGCCTCGATCCGCCTGGCACTCTTGTAACCCCTATACCCTTGGAATATAAGCAAGCAGGAGTAGGGTTTTACCTCCATTAAGAGGGCCCGAACCTAGGTAAACAATGTGTAACCCCTATATCCATTGTTATCATTGGTCCTCAGACATATAGCTTGCACCCCCCCTACCTGAGATCTACTGGTTTTGACACTGACAATGCAATCCTCATAGGACACACCTGAAGACACCGCCTCAACACAGGCTCAACTAGTCGGGGGTCGTACAGTGCTTAGCACGACAACACTGGGGCAGGGGTTAAGGAATTGTCTGGAAGGTGAGCCCTAGAAAAAGGAGAAGAAGAGACTGGGGAAGAGAGGCTCTGCTGTCTACAAACAAGCCAGAGCATGTAGCAGCCAGGCGGGGGATTTTGAAGAGCGTGTACCTGTCAAAGGTGCGGCCATGTTCCATGTTACGGGCGAGCCGATGCTACCGCCGAAACCGTTGGACGCAATATCAGGGGATCTCAGGAGACTACACGACCATGTGCTGTCGACTAAGAAAAGCCTACTAACCTCGAAGGATCCAGGATATCCGACATACACGGCTCGTGTGCCTGAGGGGAAGAGCTACGTCGAGACACTACCCGCGGAGGTGTTCTTCTTGTGGTTTGACCATATCTTTGAGATGTTTCTGACAAGGCAGGTCGATTGTACAATCGTCCGCCTATGTTGACCTATACAATAATTCTGAAATTGAAATTCCACAGCAATGAAGAGAAAAGGCGTTGTCAAACACCATTAAGAAGATGCAAAAAGCTACAATAAAGGCAAAGCATCAGCTAGATCACTCATTCTAGAGACAAGCTTAAACAATAAACCAGAAAGATCTTTTCACCCTTTTTAACCATTTTCCTAATCATCCCAAGCTATTGTAGTTTATGGAACCATCATAATTTCATCACCATTGAGACAGAGATTCTTTAATTTATATGCCAAATATATGATTAGTCTTGCTTTGAAATCCATACATAGTAAAATGCTATCCTTTTTACAAATAATAGTAAAAAGAAGAGCCAAATTTTCTTTGTTCTCATATCAGTCATAAGTCATCTTAGAGGCAATCAAAAGGTTTTTGAATAAATGAATACATAATTACCTACAGTAGTTTATTCTTTTACTTCTATTCAATTTCAAGAAAGGGAAGGGATTTAATTTTATATCACAATTGATGAGGAGCAGAGAAAAGGCTACAAACACTAAACTTTCAAGCATGATATGTATGTGCATAACTCTAGAGTTGGATCCTGATTCTAGGCAACTAAAAGGTAAAAGATAAACAAATTTATATGGCAAGATTTATATACCCTAAGCTTTTGTTTGACACTTAAAATCGGCTTAGGTTCCTCACAAAAAATCGGCCTAGGTTATCTATACCAGGAAAAAACGCAATATACAGAAATTGTGTAGTGAGTTGCTTTTATTATTTGTTACACATGATATCTAAATATAGCTTGAGTTAGCAAAAGCAATACTCCAGCTAGATATTGAATCATGAAACAAGTAGTCAGTGTTGCAGTCCTTTACTCCTTGTCATGCTGGAGCGAAGCCTAGAATGACATATAATTGTCCAGGGAAACTTCGTGTTCGATTTTGAAGTTATGACAGAACGTTTGCTAGGCGCAATAAATATGAATGATTAGATTTAAAGCATTAAAGAATAGGTTTCACTCAATTTCTTAAAGCTAGGAATTGCTAGTACAAATTATGTGCAAATGCAAGATATTAAAATACAGTGTAGGGAATGAGTTGTTTCAGAGGAAATGCAGAGCGAGATATACCATTTTCCAGAGTTCATCATTTTTCAAGTGGAAAGATCCAATCACAACACTGGTACAGCAAGGTGCTATACAAACGGTTTTTAACCCCTTTCCACGACGGCATGCTAAATCGTCACCTAGTGAGTGACTGCGATAGGGGGGTCCTTCCCACACGACCCAGAAACCATCGAGGATATGCCCTCCTAGCACACACGCTCGGCAAAATGAGGTTGTGTGCGACCGACGAGTGATCAAATACGGTTATACATACAGTAGTGCTAAAAAAATACAATTATACAGGCGAAATCGTTTTCGGTCATAAGTACATCCCACACAGTCAGTCTCTGCTAAATGTTTCCGTTCGTATATACATCCCACATAGTCGCTCCGAGGAAAACGTTTCCGTTCGCAGGTACATCACACACAATTTTCCCCGTCAAATCATTTGTTAGCGTTACCACCGCACACCTTATTAACAATTTTATCATTTGCGTTATTGAATGCATCACACACATTGCATAGAAGAAACTGTGTAGCATAGTCTGTCTGTCACACACAGTTTTTATGTGGTAAACGTTTGTGCAAGGTAGCCTAACGCAAACAGTTTTCAAGAGAATGTCGTGTGTGATAGTTCATTAATCCAACACAGTTTATTTCTAGAAACTGTATGCGTTACCTGAGGTCATCGCCCACGGTATTTTCTCAAAAACCGTTTGCAATAGCAAAACCCAATTAACAGGCTAATTCGCCATTAGCAGGCTAATTGCCCTATTATTTATAATCCATTTATTAATCTGATTGGCATTCATATTAAGCACATAATATATTTCATTCCCATATAAAGGAAGTAGGATTTCATAATTAAAATACATCAGAGTACAACATGATATAGCTTCAACACTCAGCTACCCCATTACACAGCTGCACCAGCAACAAGTTTCACATACAACATTTAGAACCTTTCGAATTAGCATCATAGACAGTACATAGGCAGATGCATCTCATCTGGAAAACTGCTGAAGCGGAAGGCGAATATTGAGCCTTCATTCATGTTGAAGGTCTTTGCAACTTTAGGCCAGCGCCTGTGGATGATTGACCGTCCATCCTTCGTCCTCTTCAGGAACACTTCAATATTGAACTGTGACTGTTGTATGAAAACCTTCCTCGCCTCCTGACCATAGTGGTGGTTTGAGACGTAATCATCAGTGAACTGCTTTGAAAAGTCGTGACAACACGGATGTGCATAAATACCTTCTCTATATTGGAAATGGGGCAAAGGAATAAAAAAAGGCAAGGTATAATAGTTAGTACCATCTTGTAGTGAATTGATGTCTTCTTCATTGTGCAGACAAATATCTTATTGTTTTTTGTCGCTAATTTCTTTATCCTAACAACCTTTCTGAGTTTCTTGACTTGATTCATGGACAACTCATTTCCCCATATGCAAAAATGGTCAAACAGTGGGTCAAAATGTTAAGATCCACCGATTTAGGCAAGAATTAGGCAGCTTTCTCGGGTTTTGGCCAGTTTTTAAGTCAGAGGACTTGGGCGCGCGTGGTTGCCTGGTTCTACCACCTAGTGTTTAGGCCAGTGGGCTTGGGCTGTTGTTTCCCAGGCTCGCTTGCTTGGGCCGTGGGAGCAATTCTCAGCACACTATTTGAGTTTCATTTTGTCCTCACGTGAGCATGGCTTGTACATAGGTTGTAATGAAAGCTAGTACCGAACTCTTTCCTGTGTTCTTGAGGCCTCGATCCGCCTGGCACTCTTGTAACCCCTATACCCTTGGAATATAAGCAAGCAGGAGTAGGGTTTTACCTCCATTAAGAGGGCCCGAACCTAGGTAAACAATGTGTAACCCCTATATCCATTGTTACCATTGGTCCTCAGACATATAGCTTGCACCCCCCCCCTACCTGAGATCTACTGGTTTTGACACTGACAATGCAATCCTCATAGGACACACCTGAAGACACCGCCTCAACACAGGCTCAACTAGTCGGGGGTCGTACAGTGCTTAAACCGACAACACTGGGGCAGGGGTTAAGGAATTGTCTGGAAGGTGAGCCCTAGAAAAAGGAGAAGAAGAGACTGGGGAAGAGAGGCTCTGCTGTCTACAAACAAGCCAGAGCATGTAGCAGCCAGGCGGCGGATTTTGAAGAGCGTGTACCTGTCAAAGGTGCGGCCATGTTCCATGTTACGGGCGAGCCGATGCTACCGCCGAAACCGTTGGACGCAATATCAGGGGATCTCAGGAGACTACACGACCATGTGCTGTCGACTAAGAAAAGCCTACTAACCTCGAAGGATCCAGGATATCCGACATACACGGCTCGTGTGCCTGAGGGGAAGAGCTACGTCGAGACACTACCCGCGGAGGTGTTCTTCTTGTGGTTTGACCATATCTTTGAGATGTTTCTGACAAGGCAGGTCGATTGTACAATCGTCCGCCTATGTTGACCTATACAATAATTCTGAAATTGAAATTCCTCAGCAATGAAGAGAAAAGGCGTTGTCAAACACCATTAAGAAGATGCAAACAGCTACAATAAAGGCAAATCATCAGCTAGATCACTCATTCTAGAGACAAGCTTAAACAATAAACCAGAAAGATCTTTTCACCCTTTTTAACCATTTTCCTAATCATCCCAAGCTATTGTAGTTTATGGAACCATCATAATTTCATCACCATTGAGACAGAGATTCTTTAATTTATATGCCAAATATATGATTAGTCTTGCTTTGAAATCCATACATAGTAAAATGCTATCCTTTTTACAAATAATAGTAAAAAGAAGAGCCAAATTTTCTTTGTTCTCATATCAGTCATAAGTCATCTTAGAGGCAATCAAAAGGTTTTTGAATAAATGAATACATAATTACCTACAGTAGTTTATTCTTTTACTTCTATTCAATTTCAAGAAAGGGAAGGGATTTAATTTTATATCACAATTGATGAGGAGCAGAGAAAAGGCTACAAACACTAAACTTTCAAGCATGATATGTATGTGCATAACTCTAGAGTTGGATCCTGATTCTAGGCAACTAAAAGGTAAAAGATAAACAAATTTATATGGCAAGATTTATATACCCTAAGCTTTTGTTTGACACTTAAAATCGGCTTAGGTTCCTCACAAAAAATCGGCCTAGGTTATCTATACCAGGAAAAAACGCAATATACAGAAATTGTGTAGTGAGTTGCTTTTATTATTTGTTACACATGATATCTAAATATAGCTTGAGTTAGCAAAAGCAATACTCCAGCTAGATATTGAATCATGAAACAAGTAGTCAGTGTTGCAGTCCTTTACTCCTTGTCATGCTGGAGCAAAGCCTAGAATGACATATAATTGTCCAGGGAAACTTCGTGTTCGATTTTAAAGTTATGACAGAACGTTTGCTAGGCGCAATAAATATGAATGATTAGATTTAAAGCATTAAAGAATAGGTTTCACTCAATTTCTTAAAGCCAGGAATTGCTAGTACAAATTATGTGCAAATGCAAGATATTAAAATACAGTGTAGGGAATGAGTTGTTTCAGAGGAAATGCAGAGCGAGATATACCATTTTCCAGAGTTCATCATTTTTCAAGTGAAAAGATCCAATCACAACACTGGTACAGCAAGGTGCTATACAAACGGTTTTTAACCCCTTTCCACGACGGCATGCTAAATCGTCACCTAGTGAGTGACTGCGATAGGGGGGTCCTTCCCACACGACCCAGAAACCATCGAGGATATGCCCTCCTAGCACACACGCTCGGCAAAATGAGGTTGTGTGCGACCGACGAGTGATCAAATACGGTTATACATACAGTAGTGCTAAAAAAATACAATTATACAGGCGAAATCGTTTTCGGTCATAAGTACATCCCACACAGTCAGTCTCTGCTAAATGTTTCCGTTCGTATATACATCCCACATAGTCGCTCCGAGGAAAACGTTTCCGTTCGCAGGTACATCACACACAATTTTCCCCGTCAAATCATTTGTTAGCGTTGCCACCGCACACCTTATTAACAATTTTATCATTTGCGTTATTGAATGCATCACACACATTGCATAGAAGAAACTGTGTAGCATAGTCTGTCTGTCACACACAGTTTTTATGTGGTAAATGTTTGTGCAAGGTAGCCTAACGCAAACAGTTTTCAAGAGAATGTCGTGTGTGATAGTTCATTAATCCAACACAGTTTATTTCTAGAAACTGTATGCGTTACCTGAGGTCATCGCCCACGGTATTTTCTCAAAAACCGTTTGCAATAGCAAAACCCAATTAACAGGCTAATTCGCCATTAGCAGGCTAATTGCCCTATTATTTATAATCCATTTATTAATCTGATTGGTATTCATATTAAGCACATAATATATTTCATTCCCATATAAAGGAAGTAGGATTTCATAATTAAAATACATCAGAGTACAACATGATATAGCTTCAACACTCAGCTACCCCATTACACAGCTGCACCAGCAACAAGTTTCACATACAACATTTAGAACCTTTCGAATTAGCATCATAGACAATACATAGGCAGATGCATCTCATCTGGAAAACTGCTGAAGCGGAAGGCGAATATTGAGCCTTCATTCATGTTGAAGGTCTTTGCAACTTTAGGCCAGCGCCTGTGGATGATTGACCGTCCATCCTTCGTCCTCTTCAGGAACACTTCAATATTGAACTGTGGCTGTTGTATGAAAACCTTCCTCGCCTCCTGACCATAGTGGTGGTTTGAGACGTAATCATCAGTGAACTGCTTTGAAAAGGTGTGACAACAAGGATGTGCATAAATACCTTCTCTATATTGGAAATGGGGCAAAGGAATAAAAAAAAGGCAAGGTATAATAGTTAGTACCATCTTGTAGTGAATTGATGTCTTCTTCATTGTGCAGACAAATATCTTATTGTTTTTTGTCGCTAATTTCTTTATCCTAACAACCTTTCTGAGTTTCTTGACTTGATTCATGGACAACTCATTTCCCCATATGCAAAAATGGTCAAACAGTGGGTCAAAATGTTAAGATCCACCGATTTAGGCAAGAATTAGGCAGCTTTCTCGGGTTTTGGCCAGTTTTTAAGTCAGAGGACTTGGGCGCGCGTGGTTGCCTGGTTCTACCACCTAGTGTTTAGGCCAGTGGGCTTGGGCTGTTGTTTCCCAGGCTCGCTTGCTTGGGCCGTGGGAGCAATTCTCAGCACACTATTTGAGTTTCATTTTGTCCTCACGTGAGCATGGCTTGTACATAGGTTGTAATGAAAGCTAGTACCGAACTCTTTCCTGTGTTCTTGAGGCCTCGATCCGTCTGGCACTCTTGTAACCCCTATACCCTTGGAATATAAGCAAGCAGGAGTAGGGTTTTACCTCCATTAAGAGGGCCCGAACCTAGGTAAACAATGTGTAACCCCTATATCCATTGTTACCATTGGTCCTCAGACATATAGCTTGCACCCCCCCTACCTGAGATCTACTGGTTTTGACACTGACAATGCAATCCTCATAGGACACACCTGAAGACACCGCCTCAACACAGGCTCAACTAGTCGGGGGTCGTACAGTGCTTAGCCCGACAACACTGGGGCAGGGGTTAAGGAATTGTCTGGAAGGTGAGCCCTAGAAAAAGGAGAAGAAGAGACTGGGGAAGAGAGGCTCTGCTGTCTACAAACAAGCCAGAGCATGTAGCAGCCAGGCGGCGGATTTTGAAGAGCGTGTACCTGTCAAAGGTGCGGCCATGTTCCATGTTACGGGCGAGCCGATGCTACCGCCAAAACCGTTGGACGCAATATCAGGGGATCTCAGGAGACTGCACGACCATGTGCTGTCGACTAAGAAAAGCCTACTAACCTCGAAGGATCCATGATATCCGACATACACGGCTCGTGTGCCTGAGGGGAAGAGCTACGTCGAGACACTACCCGCGGAGGTGTTCTTCTTGTGGTTTGACCATATCTTTGAGATGTTTCTGACAAGGCATGTCGATTGTACAATCGTCCGCCTATGTTGACCTATACAATAATTCTGAAATTGAAATTCCTCAGCAATGAAGAGAAAAGGCGTTGTCAAACACCATTAAGATTAATTTGTTTTTCAAGATGGTTACTTCTAGAATTGACATTTCTCAACTGCGAAGAGAAAAAACACCACCAAACACCATTAAGATTAATTCATTTTCTATGTCGGTTGCTTCATATTCTAGACACACTGAAGTTCTTAATGAGACTGATGTGCAAGGTCTCAACCTTGTTCTTTATAAGTATCTTTTGTACTGGAATTTTCTATCTACTCCCCCGTTCGGAATTACTTGTCGCTCTATGTAGAACTTGGTTGGCCCCTCCCCCTATACCCAATCCTGGCTCTGCCCCTGTACCTATCAATGAAACAATGCGCACTCTAGCATATTCTAGTAAATAAGAATATCCCAGCTCGCATTGCAGAACACGCTGTCAAGTTTGTTCATAGGGTTTAGCTTCTCATTTGACCATGTGAATCATCGGTTCTGAATCTGTATCTCCCGAAGTCACACAGATGGAGAGTGTGCCGGAAGCGGTTGGTACACAACGGTTGGCATTATTTCTGTTTCTATCTATAGCTAGATAAATTTGGTTGAAATCCCCATTCACTAGCCATTTGGTGTTAGACAGCGGCTTGTGTGCAATCAGCTCACTGAAGAATTCACCTTTCCCTTCATTAGCCGTAGGGCCATAAACAGAAGTGAGGTGAAAGGAACACTTGCCACCTTGCAAAGCAATTGTGAGAGAAAGATCATAGACGCCCACTTCAGCGTCCGAAACCTGGAGCAAGTCCCCGTTCCAGATGATGGTTAGAGAAACTCCAATGGGGCAACCCATTTCGTCCCCGCCGCCCGTTTGGATCGGCACGGACACAAAAGTCGGCCCAACGTGCCGACCAAAACGGATGCGCGTCCGCCCAATTTTTAGCCGGATTTGCATTGGCGCAGGCACGAGATGGACGCACGCGCGCCTACTCCTCTCCTCGGGTCTGCCGGTCGGTGGCAGCCACCACCATTTAATCCCATTTCCCCCCAAAACCCTCCCGCTTGCGCGCGCTCCCGCCCCACGCCCGCCATGGATGACAACCTCGACCTCGCCGCCGCCACCGGCCTCACCTCCCTCGCCTCGTCCAGCAAAGGCAAGCCTCACGCCCCCCGAAAGGCCGCCGCGCCGAAGCCGAAGAAGGTGCTGACGCCCGAATAGCGGGCAAAGGAGTCGGCCAAGAGGAAGGACCGGAGGCACACGGCGGACATGGGGGATGAAGCCATCGTGGTGGCCGCCGTTGCTGCCGCCGCGCAGCAGCAAGTCACCAACACCCGCGTCGCGGCAGCAATAAGGGAGGCGCTCTACATGATGTGGTTAAACCCTAGCCAGCACGGCCTCGTCAATGCCGCCGTGGCCGCCGCGGTCAGCACCGGCTCATCCGCCTTCCCTCGGACGGTGATGCCCGACTCGCCTCGCAGCATCATCCAAAGTTTTGGCGAATCGTTTGAAGTCAATTTTGCCAGTGCTGGTGTTAGAGTGTCAGAGTGCTTTTGTTCCCGGAAGGTTGATCACAGACAACACCTTGATTGCTTATGAATGCCTACACACAATCCGACACCAACGAGTGAAGAAGCCCTTCTTTGCCCTGAAGATAGACACGATGCAGGCTTATGATTGCATGGAGTGGAGCTATCTCCATGACTGTTTAACTAAGTTGGGTTTTGCTTCTTCCTGGATCGAGGCGGTGATGCGATGTGTTACTAATGTCCGTTATGCTGCCAAAGTCAATGGAGAATTAAAAGAAACGATGGTACCATCTTGTGGCCTTAGGCAAGGAGACCCAATCAGCCCATATCTCTTTCTCTTATGCATGGAAGGTTTATGAAGTATGCTATTTCAAAAGGAGGCAAGTGGCAAGCTACATGGGATTTGAAATGGCCGTCATGGTCCGTCTATCTCACACCTCCTGTTCGTAGATGATAGCATCTTCTTTGCTAAGAGTGATTTTAAGAGTGTGGCATCTTTGGTGCCTTCAGCTTATATTGTTCGGGTTTGGGGCAAGCAATTAACAAGGACAAGTCATCGGTGTTCTTTGGTAAGCACTGTCCTGTTAGTGTCAAAAATCGTGTGAAGTCTCAACTGGATATTTTCAACGAGATGTTTCATGATTCTTATCTGGGTATGCCTACAGATGTTGGAAGATCTCCCACAAGCACTTTCAAATTTCTTCCGGATAGGGCGTGGCAGAATATCCATGGCTGGTCAGATCAGCCGTTGTCAAGAGCAGGAACTAAAACTTTACTTAAGTCCAAGACTCGGGCTATTCCCACTTTCATTTCGATTTGTTTCTATTTGCCGGTTGCTACTTGCGAGAAGTTCCGACAGATTGTGTCGACCAATGGTGGGGGCGTGAGGATGGTAAAAAGAAAATGCTGGGGACTGTTCAATTAGGCGATGTTGGGAAAACAAGGCTGGGGACTGCTGACTGATCCTGGGTCGCTATGTGCGCAAGTTTTGAAAGGAAGGTATTTCCTGTTCGGTGATTTTTAGAATGCCGTTTCTCCTTGCCCAGCCTCGGCAACTTGGCGTGCCATTTTGCATGGCCGAGACCTGTTGAAGAAGGGTGTCCAATTGGGTATTGGGGATGGAAAAAGTATCCATATTCTCAAGGATAATTGGATTCCCTCTACCCCTCCAACCTTACTTCGGCCCTTATCTCCTATCCTAGAGTCTGCCAAGGTTCATTGCTTGATCAATGAGGATATTGGGTGTTTGAATGTGGATATTGTGAGATCTTTCTTCATAGAGGAGGTAGACAATGATATTGTCCAAATTCCAATAAACTTCGCGGGCGGACCGGACTTTGTGCGCTGGCCTTTCACTAGATTTGGTGAATACACTGTCCGTTCTGCTTATAACATGGCTAGGACGAGCCATTTCTTGTCTGACCGGAGTGGCAATGGTGGGGGGCAGCACTCCAGTTGGTCTTTGGAGGAAAAGTTATGGAAGAAGCTTTGGAATATCAAGGCTCCAAACAAGATGAAAGTGATGCTCTAGCGGTTTGCTCACGATTGCCTACCCTTGGGGAGCAACTTCTCCGCTGCCAGGTGCCAACGAGGACTGACTGTTCCTTGTGCGCCCGATCGGAAGGCATTGAGCATGCTTTGCTTTTTTGTGGACATGCCCGTGCTCTCTGGGAGGATATCAAGGATGGGTTTGGGATCAAGCTGTATCGCTCTTCCTTTACATCTCCAAAGCAATGGTTGTTCAACTTCCTATCCTATGGATCTGATCGAGATGTCTCTATCCTGACTGTCACTCTGCGGCACATCTGGGAGGCTCGGAATTCTACTCCTAATGAACTTGTTGCTCCTCTCCCGAAGCATACGGCTGCGAGGGCGCGTGCTTATATTGATATGATCTTGCAGCATCTTTTCAAAACTCATCCTACTGCTAGACGTGAGATCCCTGCTTCTAGCTCTCATTGCTCTCCGCCAACGCATGGTACTTTGTTGTTGTCTTCAGATGCAGCTGTTTCGCTGGACCGGGGCTCTTCGGCAATAGGCGTGGTGATTCAGGACCATACCGTCCGGTGTGTTGCTGCTGCTTATTCAGAACCCTTGCCGGGTGTTTCATCCCCGGAAGTGGCAGAGGCGATGGCTCTTCGTAGCGTGGTTACTTTGGCTCGCCAAGAGAACTATATGCATGTGATCTTCCAATCCGATTGCCTCTCGGTGGTGCAAAGGTTGCATTCTTCTGCACAAGAACGCTCAATTGTGGGTTCTATAATCGCTGATATCAAGATGGCGTGTGGGGCTTTGTCTTCTGTGACTTTCAAGCATGTTCATCGGCAATGTAATGTTTTAGCTAGATCTAGTCTGAACTCTATGAGTCTTTGTATTTTCCATTCTGCTCCAGATTGTATCGGGGAGACTCTGTGTAACTTAATTAGTTGCTTAATCAATAAAGGCCGATGTTCTCTCAAAAAAAGTCCTCGTTCTGGATGATGGTTATCCCTTTCCCGGGTGCCAGTGGCCGGGCATTGTGCAAAACCTTTCATTCTTTGCCTCCAATGTCCGACGATGGCAGTCTTGACGAGCAGAAAAAAAGAAGAAGCAAAGATTATAAACAGTTAAAACTCGATTTAGTGAAAGCAATTAAACACAACGAGATATCAATAGTCCAATCATTGACAAACGAGACTTAGTAGGAGGCACGACCAAATTCAAGAAAGATGTGACAGTTTCCCCTTGCAAGATCGTGCATGACATGGTACTCTTGCCAGTTGCGCAAATGTATAATGTTTATGATTTCGCCATGGCGTGCACGCTTACACAACTATATATAGAACCATAGAATGTACTTCCTCCGTTCTTAAATATAAGTCTTTTTAGAGATTTCTATATAGACTAGATACGGATGTATATGGACGTATAATAGAGTGTAGATTCACTTATTTTGTTTCGTATATAGTTCATTGAAATCTCTAAACATATTTATATTTAGAAATGGAGGGAGCAATTATTAGGCATTCAAATTTGGAACCTTTAGGATGCCCTCCGAGCCCTACTTAGTTCAACTAAATGAACTAGTTTTTCAAAACTGAGGGCCGGATGGTACCTAAAGTTCCAAAGTTGCATGCTTAGTAATTATCCACTTCAACTGCTATTTTGACGTAGGAGTATATCCACTTTAACAATACGCCTGTGACTGCCTGTCACTGCCACGCAGCAATGTCAATGGATCAGGTGACTGGCAAGATGTGTCTGTTTATCGTTTTTAATTTCCACACGCTGGACACGCGTGATAGCGCCATGCCCTTGCTTGTTCAACTCGCACCGACGCACGTACCCAGGCGAGCAGCTATATATGTGCCGCTAATAGTACTTGCTGGATGCACACTGCTTGAACGAAGCACCATATATAAAAACATCTCAGATAGCTAGAGGGAGAGTGATGAAGGTAGCAACAATGGCGGCCGAGGCTCAGCAATTGACCGTTCCCACCGAGGCGGAGCTTCTGCAGGGGCAGGCCGACCTTTGGCGCCACAGCCTCTACTACATGACCTCCATGGCATTCCAGTGCGCCGTCAAGCTCGGCGTCCCGACCACCATCCACAGCCTGGGTGGCGCGGCATCGCTGCCTGATCTGGTCACCGCACTGTCCCTTCCACCCGCCAAACTGCCTTACCTCCGTCGCATCATGCGGCTGCTGGCCACGTCCGGCGTCTTCGCCGCCGACAACGCCGCCGACGTGGTCACCTACTACCGCCTGACCCCCCTGTCCTGGCTCCTCCTTGACGGCGTCGCCGTAGATGGCCACCCAAGCCAAACCTCCATTGTGCTTGCCGCAACCTCGAGGCACTGCCTTGAGGCTGCCATGGGGCTCTCCGACTGGTTCCAGAAGGACGTCGTGGCGTCGCCGTTCGAGGATCTCCATGGTGTGACCCTCTTCGACGAGAGCATGGCGAAACATGACCCTGAGGTCGACGCCGTGTTCAACGAAGCCCTGGCGTCCCATGATAATTCCGGGTTCCTCACGGTCTTGCGGGAGTGCGGCGCCCTCTTCCAGGGGCTGGAGTCCCTGACCGACTGCTGTGGCGGCGACGGCACGACCGCAAGGGCCATCGTGGAGGCCTTTCCGCAAATCAAGTGCACCGTGCTCGACCTTCCGCGGGTGATCGACAATGTCCCTGCCCACGGTGTCGTTAACTACCTGGCCGGTGACATGTTCAAGTCCGTCCCACCTGCTCAGGCTGTGTTGATCAAGGTACAACATATAGCCAACAGATGCGAAATTCCTCTCTTGTCCATTTTATATTTCACTTTGTTACTAAAGTTGTACCAAAATTTCCCTACATATATAGCTTGTGCTGCACCACTGGAGTGATGAGGACTGCATGAAGATCCTTGCTCAATGCAAGAAGGCCATCCCTTCGCGGGAAGAGGGAGGGAAAGTGATTGTGATCGACATAGTTGTAGACTCTTCTTCGGGACCAACGCACGAAGCAGAGCTCCTGATGGATGTAGCCATGATGGTGATGACCAATGGCCGGCAGCGAGATGAAACTGACTGGAGCGAGATATTCACCAAGGCAGGATTCAGTGACTACAAACTTGTGAAGAAACTGGGAGCTCGAGGTGTCTTTGAGGTCTACCCGTGAGACAGGCCCAAAAATACGTATTATAATTTGTGGTTTGGTTCAGAAGATGTGCTCTATGGGGACTGTCTTACTTTGTCAGGTACGTTTCAAGGAGGATACAAGGTACGAGCGAGCATATGGAGTGTTATGCATATGGGTGTCATGCATTCTTGGTAACTTTCCGATCGGTAAAATTTTCATTCGATTAAGTACGAAAGCACTCGGTATGCTTTTCCGTGTATCATGTACACGGTTACTACAACCAGAATGTGATGTTTGTTGATGTCGATACCATGTAATACTCAATTGTCGCATGTAAACTATCACTTATGATGTCTAATATGTCAAGTTTGTGTTGAATACATGTATATATTGGAGTAATCCAAATGTATTTGGATAGGAGTTGGGTCGTTTTCCCACACCATATCCCGAGTTGTAATCAGCAAGTTGGTCTTTGTGATGCGTTTTCGTGTACGCATATTCTTGTCTTGGTGCCAGCATGAGCGCCAAACCAAATGCTAGCACACATATTATAAACATATATGGCGATTCAACAACCATGATCTGTTTAGTATTGGTGTGAGGATTTAATGGCTGTGACATGTGTACAGTTATGAAGACCTGACGACCATGACCGTTTATGAACTTATGAAATCTAATAATGACTGATATATTTAGGTACAACTATAAATATCAAATGGTTGTTATAAATGATTATGAAGGTCCACCAAATCAATGGTTGGATGTCATGGTGGGACTCGGCTAGCCAATTATTTCGACCACTAGCAAGTTGTGCTCCATTTTCCTATTTTGTGCGTGTTAGTGCGAGTTGCGTTGTAAGCTGCTCCATCGGCCCTTGTATCCTTTTCTTATTTGTTTGCTTTGTTGGTTCTATGTGATGCCTGGCCGGTTGATGGCTTTGTTAATTCAAAGTCGGGCTCTTCTTGAGCCTTTGTTCTAAAAAATATTATTTCGACCACCCCCCCCAGTGCAAACATTGTGATATCTTTTTCTTCATGGTGGGTGTGCATGTAGTGGTTGGCCAGGATAGTTGGGCATTGTTCTTCTTCATTCCCTTTTCAAGTGGTGATATGTGTGCTTGTACTGCCATTGTAACTTATTGTATCATGATGTTTACTTTGTCAGGTAAGTTTGTGGGTTAATACAAGGTACATGCGAGCATATGAAGTGTTATGTATAATGTGGAGTGCTATGCATTCTTGGTTTCTTTCCGGTCGGTAAAACTTCCACCGGGGGAAATACTAAAGCACACGGTGTGCTTTACATTGTATATCATGTTCACGTTTACTGCAACCTGAATATAATATTTGTCGATATGGATATCATGTACTCCATCCGTTCCTTTATATAAGGTGTATTTGTTTTTTTTAATGCAAACGAATGCATGTTTGACCGAGTTTTAGAAAAATATACCAGTATCGACAATATGAAATGTGTATCATTTGATCCATTATGAAAAGTAGTTTCATATTTTATTATTAGGTATTGCAGGTGTTGTTATTGTATTCTATAATCTTGGCCAAACATTCAAATGGTTGACTTGCACAAAAACCAATACACGTTATATCCTTGGACGGAGGGAGTGATACCCAATTGTCTCAAGAAAACTATCGCCTATGATGTCTAATATGTTGATTTTGTGCTGAATACATGTATATGTTGGAGTAATCCAAAGGTGTTTCGATAGGAGTTGGGTCGTTTTCCCACACCAGGTTGTAATTAGCAAGTTGGTCTGTGTGATGCGTTTTTCGGTCCTAGTGCCGCTATGAGAGCCAAACCAAATATGCTAGAACACATAAACATATAACGGTTCAACAACTATAATCTGTTTAGTATTGGGAGTATATAGCAAAAAAAAAACTACCACATTACGGGCTAGGGTTACAAAAAAACTACCACTTTTCTTAATTTTTCAAAAAACTACCACAAAATTGGTTGGTTGTTCCAAAAAAAAACTAGTGACTGAATGGTTATTGTTTTAATCCGGATTATGGCATGGAGGGTACGGGCTAGGGTTACAAAAAAACTATCACTTTTCTTAATTTTTCAAAAAATTACCACATAATTGGTTGGTTGTTCAAAAAAACCAAATGACTGAATGGTTATTGTCTTAATCCGGATTATGACATGGAGGGCCCACTTGTCAGCTCCATGTGGCAAAAAAGTCAACACCATTATGTAAACAATTAGTTGACCGTTATGACCAGGTGGGGCCCACATGTCATCTTCTTCTCCTCCTCCATTTTCTTCCGTATCCCATCGAGCAGCCCCACCCCACCCCTACCGCCTGAGCACCGCGCCCGCGAGCAGCCCCACCCCCACCCCAGTAGCCATTGCATGCTGCTGCTGCCCGCCACTGTTGTGTGCTTCTGCTGCTGCCCGCCGCCACCATTGCTGCTGCGTGTAGCTGCTGTCCACCATCGGTACATGTTGTTGCTCGTCGTAGCCACGTCGTACTGCTATCCGCTGCCTCCTGCTACTTGCCGCTGCTGCTGCGTGCTGCTCGCAACCGCTCTTCGCCGCTGCGTGCTCCTCGGACCACCGCGCCTAGGAGCTTGCGCAGCCATACTGGCCACGCCCAGGAGCTCATGTCGTCGCGCCCAGCAGCTGGAGCAGCCGCTGACCATGCCTAGGAGCTGCGGCCGCCATGCCTAGGAGCTCAAGACGCTACTATAGAAGGTCGGCCGACAACGGCAGAACAACGGGAGCAGCAGCCCCGCCACGTGCAGCAGCCTGCACACCCTTGAGCTCCGACGCCAGAGCAAGGCCGACCGATGCAAGCATGTCTCTTCGTCTTCTCTGGCGAGCTCGTCGGTGACGGGACCTGATTGGTTTTTATATTTTATGGAAATGACCCGATTGCTTTTAAAAAAATTATAGGGACCTGATTGCTTTTAATTTTTTGTAGGGACCTAATTGCCTTCTAAAAATATGTGGGGACCACTTGTCATAACCTTTCAATGGTCAAACTAACATTCAAATCTAACAGTCAACCTGACGGGTGGGCCAGACATGTCATAATCTTGCTTAAAAACGGTTCAGGCACTTGGTTTTTTTGGAACAACCAACCAATTTTGTGGTAGTCTTTTGTAACCCTAGCCGTAATGTGGTAGTTTTTTGCTATAAACTCTTAGTATTGGCATGATGATTTAATGGCTGTGACATGTGTACAATTATGAAGATCTGACGACCATGATTGTTTATGTACTTATGAAATCTAATTATGACTATGATATAGTAGTTAGGTGCAACAATAAATATCAAATCATTGTTATACATTGATTATAAAGGTTCACCAAATCAATAGCTGGATGTCATAGTGGGGTTCGGCTAACCAATCATTTTGACCACTCCGGCAATGCAAACATTGTGATGTCTTTTGTCATTGGCATGTTGTTCCAATTCTTTCGTGGTGGGTGTGCTTGTGGTTTTCGTTCTTCTTCATTATCTTTTCAAGTGGTGATGTGTGTGCTTGTACTGCCACTGTAACTTCTATTGTATCATGATTTTTTTCATTTAACTGAAATGGTTCAGACAAACTAATGCCCGCCATAGTTCACCTAAAAAATATTGGATGTTATTCTTTCTTTAAGAATTTCTAGTAAACCTATGTCACCTTATGAATGGTTACTAAGATTTAACGACACAATATGTTTATGTAGATTTTTGAATATATAGTTGTCAGGTGTGATCCATTGATTGCAAAAGGGTCAACCAAATCAATTGCTTGATGTTCTACCTTTTTGAGTAATATAAGGTGATCTCTCTTTAATTTGTTGTATTGTGCTTTTAGTAAATGCTATCAAAGATGTAATTGGTCATGATATGTTTGGATATGTTTATGAAGATCTCGTGGTTGTGATCTATTTAGGTATGTTATGAAGATCTACTAGTTATGATGTTTTTTGGAACAATATGCATATCAAACAATTATATCTAACATAAAGGTAGAGAGTGGGCAGTGTAACCTCTCAAGTTCCTTGTAACCTACACCATACCGTTTTTTATTCAGCCATTGGGAACAGGTTTTGAAAAATGGGCAAGTGCAATAGCGAATAAAAAGAACCAAAACGTAAAAACCATATCGGTGATTGGCCATGGATCTTGAGATTTCATTCATAAAGGTCTCAACAACTTTGTGGAGTTCAGAAGATTGATCCATTTGAACTGAAGGATATAGACACCAATATAATTCACATGAACTATACATGAATTTATATTATTACCATCAAAGAAGATGCAAACAGCTACAATAAAGGCAAAGCATCAGCTAGATCACTCATTCTAGAGACAAGCTTAAACAATAAACCAGAAAGATCTTTTCACCCTTTTTAACCATTTTCCTAATCATCCCAAGCTATTGTAGTTTATGGAACCATCATAATTTCATCACCATTGAGACAGAGATTCTTTAATTTATATGCCAAATATATGATTAGTCTTGCTTTGAAATCCATACATAGTAAAATGCTATCCTTTTTACAAATAATAGTAAAAAGAAGAGCCAAATTTTCTTTGTTCTCATATCAGTCATAAGTCATCTTAGAGGCAATCAAAAGGTTTTTGAATAAATGAATACATAATTACCTACAGTAGTTTATTCTTTTACTTCTATTCAATTTCAAGAAAGGGAAGGGATTTAATTTTATATCACAATTGATGAGGAGCAGAGAAAAGGCTACAAACACTAAACTTTCAAGCATGATATGTATGTGCATAACTCTAGAGTTGGATCCTGATTCTAGGCAACTAAAAGGTAAAAGATAAACAAATTTATATGGCAAGATTTATATACCCTAAGCTTTTGTTTGACACTTAAAATCGGCTTAGGTTCCTCACAAAAAATCGGCCTAGGTTATCTATACCAGGAAAAAACGCAATATACAGAAATTGTGTAGTGAGTTGCTTTTATTATTTGTTACACATGATATCTAAATATATCTTGAGTTAGCAAAAGCAATACTCCAGCTAGATATTGAATCATGAAACAAGTAGTCAGTGTTGCAGTCCTTTACTCCTTGTCATGCTGGAGCAAAGCCTAGAATGACATATAATTGTCCAGGGAAACTTCGTGTTCGATTTTGAAGTTATGACAGAACGTTTGCTAGGCGCAATAAATATGAATGATTAGATTTAAAGCATTAAAGAATAGGTTTCACTCAATTTCTTAAAGCCAGGAATTGCTAGTACAAATTATGTGCAAATGCAAGATATTAAAATACAGTGTAGGGAATGAGTTGTTTCAGAGGAAATGCAGAGCGAGATATACCATTTTCCAGAGTTCATCATTTTTCAAGTGGAAAGATCCAATCACAACACTGGTACAGCAAGGTGCTATACAAACGGTTTTTAACCCCTTTCCACGACGGCATGCTAAATCGTCACCTAGTGAGTGACTGCGATAGGGGGGTCCTTCCCACACGACCCAGAAACCATCGAGGATATGCCCTCCTAGCACACACGCTCGGCAAAATGAGGTTGTGTGCGACCGATGAGTGATCAAATACGGTTATACATACAGTAGTGCTAAAAAAATACAATTATACAGGCGAAATCGTTTTCGGTCATAAGTACATCCCACACAGTCAGTCTCTGCTAAATGTTTCCGTTCGTATATACATCCCACATAGTCGCTCCGAGGAAAACGTTTCCGTTCGCAGGTACATCACACACAATTTTCCCCGTCAAATCATTTGTTAGCGTTGCCACCGCACACCTTATTAACAATTTTATCATTTGCGTTATTGAATGCATCACACACATTGCATAGAAGAAACTGTGTAGCATAGTCTGTCTGTCACACACAGTTTTTATGTGGTAAACGTTTGTGCAAGGTAGCCTAACGCAAACAGTTTTCAAGAGAATGTCATGTGTGATAGTTCATTAATCCAACACAGTTTATTTCTAGAAACTGTATGCGTTACCTGAGGTCATCGCCCACGGTATTTTCTCAAAAACCGTTTGCAATAGCAAAACCCAATTAACAGGCTAATTCGCCATTAGCAGGCTAATTGCCCTATTATTTATAATCCATTTATTAATCTGATTGGTATTCATATTAAGCACATAATATATTTCATTTCCATATAAAGGAAGTAGGATTTCATAATTAAAATACATCAGAGTACAACATGATATAGCTTCAACACTCAGCTACCCCATTACACAGCTGCACCAGCAACAAGTTTCACATACAACATTTAGAACCTTTCGAATTAGCATCATAGACAGTACATAGGCAGATGCATCTCATCTGGAAAACTACTGAAGCGGAAGGCGAATATTGAGCCTTCATTCATGTTGAAGGTCTTTGCAACTTTAGGCCAGCGCCTGTGGATGATTGACCGTCCATCCTTCGTCCTCTTCAGGAACACTTCAATATTGAACTGTGGCTGTTGTATGAAAACCTTCCTCGCCTCCTGACCATAGTGGTGGTTTGAGACGTAATCATCAGTGAACTGCTTTGAAAAGGCGTGACAACAAGGATGTGCATAAATACCTTCTCTATATTGGAAATGGGGCAAAGGAATAAAAAAAGGCAAGGTATAATAGTTAGTACCATCTTGTAGTGAATTGATGTCTTCTTCATTGTGCAGACAAATATCTTATTGTTTTTTGTCGCTAATTTCTTTATCCTAACAACCTTTCTGAGTTTCTTGACTTGATTCATGGACAACTCATTTCCCCATATGCAAAAATGGTCAAACAGTGGGTTAAAACCTCTGACAGCAGGACCTACATGTGCAAGACCAAATTGTTAAAAACCTAAATATTAGAATGGTTCCTGCAATTGCACAATAATGTGCTATTAGACAACGGACCATGCACGGCTAACCTCGATTGTAAACCTCAGTGCTTCCCATTGTTTCCCTGCAACACATATAAGGTAGTTAGTCATCAGGTTAAGTAAGGGTTCGCATGTTATCAGTAAAATATGTTGATGAAAAATAAGCATATTGCAGATTCATCAGATTAATTCAAGCCACATGGAAAACCCATTTATCCAAACCAAGCATGATTAAGAACTAGGGAATATGGCACTTGTATATGTTTATCATGTATTAAGTGCAGCCAAATTCGATTTATTCCCCACATGCACAACAATACAAAATTCTACCCATGACAATTGGACATCGCATTGCAGAATTGAACCAAGAAGTTAACTAAACACCACAACAAATAAACTAAACATTAACTCAGCACCACATTGCACAATATAACATACTCCTAATAGAAGACCAGACAGTTAACTAAACCAGGCATGCTTAACAACTTGGAAATATAGCAGTTGTATTTGTTTCTCATGTATTTACTACAGCCAAATTCAATTTATTCCTTGCTACCTCTTGAGCGTGCATTGGTTTTCCCTTGAAAAGGAAAGGGTGATGCAGCAAAGTAGCATAAGTATTTCCCTCAGTTTTGAGAACCAAGGTATCAATCCAGAAGGAGACGACACACAAGTCACCTAGTACCTGCACAAACAATCAAGAACCTTGCAACCAATTCGATAAAGGGGTTGTCAATCCCTTCACGGTCACTCGCAAAAGTGAGTTCTAATAGAGATGGTCAAGTAAATATTTTTGGTATTTTTGTTGTATAGATTGGAAAGTAAAGATTGCAAAATAGTAAATGAGATGTGATGTAAATAAAAGAGATGTAATATAATAGGAAAGAGACCCGGGGGCCATAGATTTCACTAATGACTTCTCTCAAGATAGCATGTATTATGGTGGGTGAACAAATTACTGTCGAGCAATTGAAAGAAGAGCGCATAATTATGAAGATATCTAAAGCAATGATCATGAATATAGGAATCACGTCCGTGTCAAGTAGACCAAAATGATTCTGCATCTACTACTATTACTCCACACATCGACCGCTATCCATCATGCATCTAGAGTATTAAGTTCATAAGAACGGAGTAACGCATTAAGCAAGATGACATGATGTAGAGGGATAAACTCAAGCAATATGATATAAACCTCATGTTTTTATCCTCGATGGTAACAATACAATACGTGCCTTGCTGCCCCTAGTGTCACTGGGAAAGGACACCGCAAGATTGAATGCAAAGCTAAGCACTTCTCCCATTGCAAGAAAGATCAATCTAGTAGGCCAAACTAAACCGATAATTTAAAGAGACTTGCAAAGATATCAAATCATGCATATAAGAATTCAGAGAAGAACCAAATGATATTCATAGATAATCTTGTTCACAAACCCACAATTCATCGGATCTCAGTAAACACACCACAAACGAATATTACATCGAATAAATCTCCAAGAACACCGAGGAAAACTTTGTATTGAGAATCAAAGAGAGAGAAGAAGCCATCTAGCTAATAACTATGGACCTGAAGGTCTATGGTAAACTACTCACGCTTCATCGAAGAGGCAATGGTGTTGATGTAGAAGCCCTCCGTGATCGATTCCCCCTCCGGCAGATCGCCGGAAAAGGCCCCAAGATGGGATCTCACGGGTACAGAAGGTTGCGGCGGTGGAAAAGTGGTTTCGTGGCTCCCCCTGATGTTTCTAGGGTATAAGAGTATATAGGGATAATTAGATTTATTCCCCTAGTTGTGTCTCACTCGTCTCTTTTACCCCTAATTCCCAAAAGTCACTGGTTCTGTCCAAGTCATTTTGCTCTTCTTATGCTTTTGCCCTTTGACCGTTTGACAGTCAGTTTGAAAACTTCATATCTAATTCATACTAAATCAGAAAAATGCAAATAAGATACCAAAATGTTCAGAAAAACATCACCTATATGTGAGTGTCATTTGCATTCATGAAAAAGTTTTGGAAAGTGCACATCCGAATTTAGCTCTTTTGATACCACCATGAATAGTAAACTCTAAAAAAATTCAGAAAAATTCAAAAAAATATGGTGGCAAAGAACGACAAATGTTCTAAGTGCTTGCCAAGTTTCATTAGGGAACGACATTCATGGAAGTCGTGGCAAAAAATAATCTATTTAGGAGTGCTGATTGTTTTTTTTGCTGCAGCACCCACGAATGTTATTCCCTGATGATACTTGGCAGGCACTTAAAACATTTGTCATTCTTTGCCACCAATTTTTTTTTTGAACTTCTTTAAATTTTACTATTCATGGTGGTAGCATAAGAGCTAAAACTCGGATGGGCACTTTCCAACACTTTTTCATGAATGCAAATAACACTCACATATAGGTGATGTTTTTTTGAACATTTTGGTATCTTATTTGCATTTTTCTGATTTAGTATGAATTAGTTATGAAGTTTTCAAACTGACGCTCAAACGGTCAAAGGGAAAAAGCATAAGAGGAGCAAAGTGACTTGGAAAAGACCGGTGACTTTTGGGAAATAGGGGTAAAACAGATGAGTGGGACACAACTAGGGGCATAAATCTAATTATCCTGAGTATATATAGGCGAAAGAAGCATGTCAGTGGAGCTAGGAGGGGCCCACGAGGGTGGGGGCACGCCTACCCCCCTGGGCGCACCCTCCTGCCTCGTGGCCTCCTCGTAGAGTCCCAGACTTCAACTCCAAGTCTTCTGGATTGCTTTTGGTCCAAGAAAGATCCTCGCGAAGGTTTCATTCGGTTTGTACTCCGTTTGGTATTCCTTTTGTGTAAAAATCTAAAATAGACAAAAACAGAAAATGGCACTGGGCCTCTGGTTAATAGGTTAGTCCCAAAAATAATATAAAAGAGCATATTAAAGCCCATTAAACATCCAAAATAGAATAATATAATCGCATTGCAGAATTGAACCAAACAGTTAACTAAACACCACAACACAAATGAACCAAACGTTAACTGAGCGCCACATTACACAATGTATAAGCAAACAGAGCATGCTTGAAAACTTGGAAATATAGCAATTGTATTCGTTTCTCATGTATTTTGTAAAGCTAAATTCGATTTATTTCTCACATGGAAGACAATACAAAATTGCAGCCTGAAGAATTGAACATCACATTTGTAGAATTGAACCAAACAGTTAACTAAAGACGACAACTAATTAACCAAATAGTTAATAAGTGAGCACCACATTGCACGACATATAGAATAAATACACTAGAGCAATAGATTGCATGGTAAAATTAAATAGCACAATTCACTAGAATTTGTTAAGGAAAGGCAGGAGCAGCAAACGCAACGGGTAAACAGAGCATGCTTAACCGACATAGATAGCAAATGGCAAGGTGCTCCTCCAAGATCTGGGGGTTAGCACGACTGGTAGCCATCACGATCGCATCTGCGCGTGTGATATCTACTACGCAACTTTATTCTTGTAGACGTGTTGGGCCTCCAAGCGCAGAGTTTTGTAGGACAGTAGCAATTTTCCCTCAAGTGGATGACCTAAGGTTTATCAATCCGTGAGAGGTGTAGGATGAAGATGGTCTCTCTCAAACGACCCAGCAACCAAATACAAGAAATCTCTTGTGTCTCCAACACACCCAATACAATGGCAAATTGTATAGGTGCACTAGTTCGGCGAAGATATGGTGATAAAAGTGTAATATGGATGGTAGAAATATATTTTTATAATTTGAATAAATAAAATCACCAAGGTAGGAAATAGTAAACGGGCACAAAAACGGTGTTGCAATGCTTAAAAATGAGGCCTAGGGTCTGTACTTTTGCTAGTGCAACCTCTCAACAGTGCTAACATAGTTGGATCATATGATTACTCCTCAGAGTGCAATAAAGAATCACTCCTGAGTTCCTATTAGTGAGAACAAAAGATAGAAATTGTTTGTAGGTCACAAAACCACCTCAAAGCTATTCTTTCCGTTCGATCTATTCAAGAGTTCGTACTAAAATAAGACAAAGCTCTTTTTTCCGCTCGATCTATCCTAGAGTTCGTACTAGAGTAACACCAAAGCAAATTCATATTCATAATAGTCAATCCACACAAAGAACTATAAAGAGACCCCAAAGTCTCCGTCGGAGAAAAATGTGCATCAACCCCTATGCATAGATTACCAAAATATCACCGCAGGAATCCACGAGTAGAATGCCGTAACACATATCAAGGGAAGCAATAAGATACCTCATTGTCACCTCAAGTATTCATATTGAAAGACATATATCATGTGTTCTCATCTCTAAATATTCAATCCGACAAGACAAAACTTTGAAGGGTAAAGATTCAATTCATCTTAACAAGAGTATAGAGGGGAGAAACATCATATGATTCGACTATATTAATAAATCCCATGATATAGATCACGAGAGAGAGAGAGAGAGAGATCAAACACATAGCTACTGGTACAAACCCTCAGCCCCGAGGGTGGACTACTCCCTCCTCATCGTGGTGGCTACCGGGATGATGAAGATGTCCACCGAAGATGATTCCCCCCTCCGGCAGGGTGCCGGAACGGGGTCTAGATTGGTTTTCGCGAATACAGAGACCTTGCGACGGCGGAACTTCGGGTCTAGGTTTACCTCGAAGGGTTTCAGAATATTTGGGAATTTATATTGCAAAGAGGGGGTGCAGGAGGCCACCGAGGTGGGCACAACCCACCTGGGCGCGCCTGGGGACCCAGGCACGCCCTGGTGGGTTGTGCCCCCCTCAGGGCACCCCCCAGGTGATTCTTTGGCCCATTGTTGGTCTTCTAGTCCATAAAAAATCTCTAAAAAGTACACGGTGTTTGGAGTACGTTTGATATTGATTTCCTGCGATGTAAAAAACAAGCAAAAAACAGCAACTGTCACTGGGCACTGGGTCAATAGGTTAGTCCCAAGAAATGATATAAAGTTTCTATAAAATTATTGTAAAACATCCTAGAATGATAATATAATGGCATTAATACTTCATCAATTATAGATACGTTGGAGACGTATCAGCATCCCCAAGCTTAGCTCCTACTCGTTCTCGAGTAGCTAAATGATAAAAGAAATTATTTATGAAGTGTGAATGCTAGAAAAGTGCATAAGTTTGATCAATAATAATTTCAATCATTTTTCCTAGAATCATAACAACAATTCTTTCTTATAAAACTTCTCATGTTATAGTAGCAATTAATTCACATGTTAAGGTCCAAACAATGAATTCTCTTGAAACTCAACAACCTATGTTCTCAGTCACCAAGCAATTGCAATTCAACTTATTCAACAGAGTCTAAGTAAGAGCTCCATATACTCAACCATCATATAGTCTTCTATGATTTCTAACACTCACCACATAGACATGAGCAAAACATTTCAACCGGACACATAGAAAGATAGGGTCTTATAATTTTGCCTCCCAACGTATTCATCTCTGGGTCATGTCAACAATAATAACTCATGCTACCCATATTCAGCTGGAAATATGTGCCTAGATCTTTCCTCACTACATGATGCTTGCCAAAAGAGAAAAATAAAAAGGAATAGAGAGAAAAACTTTGACTCTTTGCATAAAAGTAAATACATAAAAGTAAAGGTAGGCCCTTCACAGAGGGAAGCAGAGGTTGCCATGCGCTTATTTGTTTGTATGCTCAACCCCTTAGTGCAAAAGAACGTCACATTATATTGCCCCTTATGATAGCAACCTTTATTATGCAGCCTGTCACTTTTATTCTTTGCCATCACAAGTTCGTACAACGCTCAATTTTCTCTTACACTAAATGATCTACCACTTTTAGAAGCAAATTTTATTGCCTTATTGCACCGATGACAACTTACATGAAGGATCTTGCTCAATCCTTATGTAGGTATGGTGGACTCTCAAAACAAAATTTGGGTTTAAGGGTTTTTGGATGCACAAGTAGTATCTCTACTTGGTGCGGAATTTTTGGCTAGCAAAGATAGGGGGCAAGCACCGCATGTTGAAAGATCTATGAAAATATAACATCTATGTGAATATGAACAAACATAAATCATTATGTTGTCTTCCTTGTCCAACGTCAAAAAATTTGGCATATAATATTTTGATGGGGCCTCACGATCACAAAAGATTTCCAAGATAGTGTATTTGCATGTGAAAGTTACCTTCCTTATACTAATTATTCGTTAATTGCTTGTATGACCAATATTGTGATTGTTAAGCTTCAAAAGATTTCACTTTCTAAACCCAATGTGAAGCTACCACTAGGCAATATATGATTTCAACTTCATGATATTAAATTTATTCAACAATTTACTCATAGGATATAAGTGAAGCACATGAGCAATTCCATAGAAAAGAGCTTCGTTGACGGAATGTGAATGCCACTTACCTAGCCTCCCTGGCAACTAATTGAGGACTCTATTTTATTTAAAAACTTTCAGGTCTAAGTATTTTTATTAAAACATCAAGCAAAACAAAACAAAATGACATTCCAAGCATAGCACAACTCACGTGAAGAAGCAAAAACTTAGGCTCAACCGATACTAACTGATAGTTGTTGAAGAAGAAATGTGGGATGCCTACCTGGGCATCCCCAAGCTTAGATGCTTGAGACTTCTTTGAATATTAGCTTGGGATGCCTTGGGCATCCCCAAGCTTGAGCTTTTGTGCCTCCTCAATTCCTCTCATATCACGGTTTCCCTAAATCTCAAAAACTTCATCCACACAAAACTCAACAAGAACTCGTGAGATAAGTCAGTATAAATCAATGCAAAACCTTATCATTCTCTACTGTAGAAAATCACTAAAATTCTTATTCAACATTGAATACTAAATGCCTCTGCATATTTAATACTCATATCCTCAAATAGAATCATGAAACAAGCAAACATATGCAAACAATGCAAACATAATAGCAATCTGCCAAAACAGTCAATCTGTAAAGAATACAAGATTCATCATACTTACCTAACTCCTAAAATTTTGAGACAAACTACACACTGTAGAAAATTTATCAGATCGTATTTTGCAAAAAGTTTCAACAATTTATCATATTCTGACTTTTTTAGGGAATTTTTGCAACATCGATAAACTTTCTGTTTTGAAACAACAACTCATATACTTGCAAGATAAGCATGGCAAAGGCTATACTTGACATTTTTATTGAGAAGAAAGATGAAAAAGATTATTCTAAATAACATCAAGAAAGTCCTAACAAAATAAAGTTATGCTCTAAGTAAAACTCATATCATGTGATGAATGAAAACATAGCTCTGAGTGAGGTTACCGATAATGTTGGAGACAAGAGAGGGGATGCCTTCCGGGGCATCCCCAAGCTTAGTTGCTTGGATCTTCCTTGAATAATACCTTGGGGGTGCCTTAGTCATCCCCAAGATTAGGTTATTGTCACTCCTTATTATCCTCATATCAACATCTCACCCAAAACTTGAAATCTTCAATCACACAAAACTTAACGAAACTTCGTGAGATAGGTTAGTGTGATAAAGAGCAAACCATTTCACTTTGGTACTGTAAAAGACAAGATTAATAATTGTTTCCACATAATGCCTACTGTAGCATATCATTTCCACAATTTATATTGAGCAATATAAGCCATAGAAAGAAGGAAAAAAGCAAACTATGCATTGAAAACAGAATCTGTCAAAAACAGAACTGTCTGTTGTAATCTGTACTCAAACCATACTTCTGCTACTCCAAAAATTATGAAAAAATATGACCACGTGAGAAATTTGTATATTAATCTTCTAGAAAATTAATCAACTCAAAGTAACTCTTTTGTTAAAGATGAGAGTTATTTTTGTGAGTGCAAAAGTTTATGTTTTTCAGCAAGATCAAATCAACCATCACCCAACATGATCCCAAAGGCTTTACATGGCACTATATTGAAACAAAGAAAATAAAACATGATTACTACAGTAGACTAATCATGTGAACACACAAAAACAGTAGGTAAAAGTGTTGGTTTGTCTCCCAACGAGCGCTTTTCTTTAATGCCTTTTAGCTAGGCATGATGATTTCAATGATGCTCGCATAAAAGATAGAAGTTGAAACATAACAAGAGCATCGTGAATCACATGGAAAGCACACTTAAGCCTAACCCACTTCCTATGCATAGGGATTTTGTGAGCAAACAATTTATGGGAGCAAGAATCAACTAGCATAGGGAGGCAAAACATGCATAACTTCAAGATTTTCAACACATAGAGAGGAAACTTGATATTATTGAAATGTGTAGAAGCATATGCTCCTCTCTCATAATAATTTTCAGTAGCATCATGAATGAATTCAACAATATAACTATCACATAAAGCATTCCTTTCATGACACAAAAGCATAGAAAACTTATTACTCTCCACATAAGCAAATTTCTTCTCATCAATAGTAGTAGAAGCAAACTCAACAAAATAACTATCTTGAGAGTCAAAATTAAAATCATAATGATAAGTTTCATTGTTATCATTATTCTTTATAGCATACATGTCATCACCATAATCATCATAGGTAGGAACTTTTTTATCATAGTCAATTGAAACCTCATCCAAAATGGTGGACTCATCACTAAATAAAGTCATGACCTCTCCAAATCCACTTTCATCATTGTAATCATCATAAATAGGAGGCATGCAATCATTATAACAAATTTGCACATGAAATCTTGGGGGACTAAAAATATCATCTTCATCAAACATAGCATCCCCAAGCTTGTAGCTTTGCATATCATTAATATCATGGATATTTAAAGAATTCATACTAACAACATTGCCATCATGCTCATCATTCATGCCAATCATTTTATTAAATTCTTCTTCTATCAATTGAGCACAATTTTCCGAACCATCATTTTCAAGAAAGATATTATAAAGATGATCAATAATATGATGCAACCTCAATTCCATTTTTTATGTAGTTTTCTTTTTTAAATCAAACTAGTGATAAAACAAGAAACTAAAATATTTGATTGCAAGATATAAAGATATAACTTCAAGCACTCACCTCCCCGGCAACGGTGCTAGATAAGAGCTTGATGTTTACTATGCAACTTTATTCTTGTAGACACGTGTTGGGCCTCCAAGTGCAGAGTTTTGTAGGACATTAGCAATTTTCCCTCAAGTGGATGACCTAAGGTTTATCAATCCGTGAGAGGTGTAGGATGAAGATGGTCTCTCTCAAACGACCCTGCAACCAAATACAAGAAATCTCTTGTGTCCCCAACACACCCAATACAATGGCAAATTGTATAGGTGCACTAGTTCGGCGAAGAGATGGTGATAAAAGTGTAATATGGATGGTAGAAATATATTTTTATAATCTTAATAAATAAAAAAAGCAAGGTAGCAAATAGTAAACAGGCACAAAAATGGTGTTGCAATGCTTAAAATGAGGCCTAGGGTCCGTACTTTCGCTAGTGCAACCTCTCAACAATGCTAACATAGTTGGATCATATGATTATCCCTAAAAGTGCAATAAAGAATCACTCCCGAGTTCCTATTAGCGGACAACAAAAGATAGGAATTGTTTGTAGGTCACGAAACCACCTCAAAACTATTCTTTCTGTTCGATCTATTCAAGAGTTCGTACTAAAATAACACAAAGCTATTTTTTCCGTTCGATCCATCCTAGAGTTTGTACTAGAGTAATACCAAAGAAAATTCATATTCATAATACTTAATCCACACAAAGAACTGTAAAGAGACCCCAAAGTTTCCATCGGAGAAAAACGTGCATCAACCCCTATGCATAGATTACTCCAATATCACCGCGGGAATCCGCGAGTTGAATGCCATAACACATATCAAGTGAATCAATAAGATACCGCATTGTCACCTCAAGTATTCATATTGCAAGACATACATCATGTGTTCTCATCTCTGAATATTCAATCCGACAAGACAAAACTTTGAAGGGTAAAGATTCAATTCATCATAACAAGAGTATAGAGGGGACAAACATCATATGATCCGACTATA
This sequence comes from Triticum dicoccoides, assembly GCF_002162155.2. Lineage (NCBI taxonomy): Eukaryota > Viridiplantae > Streptophyta > Magnoliopsida > Poales > Poaceae > Triticum > Triticum dicoccoides. The sequence goes on along the minus strand of NC_041387.1, from coordinate 70,058,189 downwards.
TTAACAAAGCCCATGATATAGATCACGAGAGAGAGAGAGATCAAACACATAGCTACTGGTACAAACCCTCAGCTCCAAGGGTGGACTCCTCCCTCCTCATCGTGGTGGCCGCCGGGATGATGAAGATGGCCACCGGAGATGATTCCCCCGTCCAGCAGGGTGCCGGAACGGGGTCTAGATTGGTTTTCGCGGATACATAGACCTTGAAGTGGCGGAACTTCTGTTCTAGGTTTACCTCGAAGGGTTTCAAAATATTTGGAAATTTATAGAGCAAAGAGGGGTGCGGGAGGCCACCGTGTTGGGCACAACCCAGCTGGGCGCGCCTAGGCCCCCAGGCGCGCCCAGGTGGGTTGTGCCCCTCTCGGGGCACCCCCCAGGTGCTTCTTTGGCCCATTGTTGGTCTTTTGGTCCATAAAAACTCTCCAAAAATTTACGCAGTGTTTGGACTCCGTTTGATATTGATTTCCTGCAATGTAAAAACAACCAAAAAATAGCAACTGGCACTGGGCACTGGGTCAATAGGTTAGACCCAAAAAATGATATGAAGTTCCAATAAAATGATTGTAAAACATCCAAGAATGATAATATAATGGCATGAATACTTCATAAATTATAGATACGTTGGAGATGTATCAATGTGTGGTCCCGATTTGCTTCTCCGGTGCCAAATGCTCCTTCAGCTCCTGGCTATACTGCGTGCACCATGGCTTAGAGCGGCGCTTATTTGGTGGATGGGGTGGTGATTTGGGTGGAAGGTGTCACGCTGGCGGTCGGGGCATGTGGGATGTGGAAGGAGGAGGAGGAGGATGGGGGTCAGGTGTGGATTACCTGCCTGGATAGACGAGGTCGAGCAGCATGAAGGAGGGTCGTCGGCGAGGAGGCAGCGCTGCAAGAAAGGAGTGAAGGTTTCAACTGGGAGAGGAAGGTGGAAACAGGAGAAATGTGGCTTTTGGTAAGGGGGCGGGGAAGTAGATATTTCCGTGGAAGCCAAATTTTTTGAATCGGTTCAGCAAAAAAACTGGCGCGCAAAGTGTCATTAGACACGATCCCTTATTCACAACTGTGTACGATATGTGAACATCACAAATGATTTAGATAGTTTAACCCGTGTGTGATGAGTTTGAACATCAAAAATTTTGGTTCCAATTTCCCTGGTTCCAGTGGTCATCCACATCATTGCATAATTTGGGTACACAAAGGAGACTACAGCACACCCACACTTCTTAATTGAGCAACTTCAGAAATTAAACAGAGCTAGCTGGCCTAAACATTACTCTATCAAATTAAAGACCGACGCTCTTAATTAAACAAAAAAATTACTATTATGACTGGTGCTCGTCGATCTCCGTCGCCTCCCTCATGTCCAGCTCGTGCCCGACGGTCTCATGGGGAAGGGGCTCCATGGCATCCATCGCACCATACTCAACAAGCATCTCACCATCTGTGTCTACCATCTCTTTGGAAAAGGCCGCCATGAGCTGGCCGTGGGTGGCCGCGATCTGGGCTTGAACGGGCTCCGTCGTTGCAAGGTATGCAGCGGAGGAATGGACGGCTGCTCGAACGCTCTTGGCGATTGCCAACTCTTCGGCCGTGGGTTGCCGACCATTATCGGAGAAGCTTCGTTCGATTTGTGCAGTGACTGCCATGAGCTGGGTGTGGGCGGGCTCGACATGGTCGTGGGCGGCCTCCATCAGGGCTAAGGCCGCTGCTGCGGAATGGATAGCTGCTATGCCGCTCTCGCCAGTTGCTATCCCCGAGGGAGATGTTGCTGCCGCCACCTGAGAAGGAACAACGGTCGTTTGGGCTGCCTTGGCCGCCCGGTCGCAGATTGCAGCCGCGCTCATGCACCTTGTTAGCACGCGCATGGTGGCTGCGGTCGCACTCTCGTCGGAGTGGGCTGCCGAAGTTGCCCTCACGACGCGGTTCCACATCCCCATCTTTCACCGGCGACTATTGAACAGTGAAATGGTATTTGGGGAGCGAGCTAGTGTGTTTGACATGCCCACTGTGGACTGTAGCCGACGCACCTTCTCGCGAAAGACATATGCGTACTATACACCGACAGTCCTCCATGATATTTTGTACTACATCTCACACGGTTGGTGATAATAAACTGTATGGGGTCTACTTGATTTTTCATCTTGATTTGAACTACATAATGGGGTCACAGCGGCAATGGACGATGTTTGAATTGCTAGACCATTATCTATAGTGAACATGCAACTATATGTGTGTCATAAAAAATTGGAATTATTCAGGGATCGTTTGGAAATTTTATGCATTAAATTGGTTTTCTAGCCATTTCAGGTGCACAATTCAAAATTAAAGCACATGCACATGCTACGGTGCACCAACATGGGTTGTAAAATCATATATGTGTCCATGGGTTTATGCTTATGTCCCATGCAAGAAATGGGGATGAATTTTGAACACCACGGCATGCTCTCCGGCAAATGTTGAGATACTTGCTTTTGTCATTCTAGTAAATTCAAAACCCGTCTGAAATTCATGAACCTTGGCATGCTATCATGGAATGGCATCAACATGCTGGGGTAAAAAATATTGTCCCATTTGGGGCAGGTTATGGTATAAGCTTCTCACAAGAAGCCTCATGGTTCCGTTAGGGAAACGTGTCACCTTTGTGGACAAAATGATATTCGTCGCCTCTTCTTCCTTTCAATTTGTTTCCTGGTGTCAACATAGAACAACAGGAGTGTCGTGTTAAATTTTGGATCTTTCTGGGGGAATCATTTGGACATTTTTATATGTTAATTGAGTTTTCTAGGAATTTATGTGCATAATTCAAAATTGAACTACATGCACATGCTCTAGTCCATAAAAACGGGTTGCAAAATCAAATCGTTGTCCTTGGTTGCAAGCTTAGGTCACATGCAAGAAATGAGAATGAATGTCAAACACCTTGACACTCTCGCTCAGCCGCTAACATTGACATACATGGTTTCAATAACTCGTTTGAAATTCATGAAACTTGACATGATATCATGAAACGACAGCGACATGTCATGCTAAAAATATTGTCCCATTTGGGGCAGGTGTGGTTATAAGCTTCTCGGAAACCAGAGCCTCTCTCACAACAAGTCTGATGGTTTTGATAGGGTACGTGCTACCTTGGAGGACGAAACGATATTGCTACCTCTTCTTACTTTCAAAATGTTTCTCGTGTCAACGTAGAACAACACGAGTGTTGTGTCAATTTTTGGGATTTTTCGGGGTTCGCTTGGACATTTTTATACATTAATTGAGTTTTCTATGCATTCATATGCATAATTCAACTTTGAACTACATGCACATGCTCTAATGCATATAAATTAGTTAAAGATTCAAATTTGTGTCCTTATTTGCATGCTTAGGTCCCATGCAAGAAATGGGAATGAATGTCAAACACCCTTCCACCGTCACTGGGTCGCAAACATTGAGATACCTGGTTTTTAAATTCTAGTAAATCCAAAACTCATCTGAAATTCATGAAACTTGGCATGCTATCATGGAGCGGCATCAACATGTCGTGGTAAATTTTTTGTCCCATTTGGGGCAGGTTTGGCGATATGCTTCTCACAAACCAGAGCTTCTCACAACAAGCCTGATGGTTTCGGTAGGGAACGTCCCACCTTTGGGGACGAAACGATATCCATTGCCTTTATTGCTTTCAAAAAATTTGTCGTGTCAACATAGAACAACAGGAGTGTTGTGTCAATTTTTGGGATTTTTCGGGGTTCATTTGTACATTTTTATGCATTAATTGTGTTTTCAATGCATTTATGTGCATAATTCAAATTTGAACTACATGCACATGCTCTAATGCATATAAATTGGTTGAAAATTCAAATATGTGTCCTTGGTTGCATGCTTAGGTCCCATGCAAGAAATGAGAATGAATATCAAACACCCTGCCACCGTCAATCGGCCGCTAACATTGAGATACCTGGTTTTTAAATTCTAGTAAATCAAAAACTCGTCTAAAATTCATGAAACTTGGCATGCTATCATGGAGAGCGGCATCAACATGTCATGGCAAATTTTTTGTCCCATTTGGGGCAGGTTTGGGTATATGCTTCTCACAAACCAGAGCTTCTCACAACAAGCCTGGTGGTTTCGGTAGGGAATGTCCCACCTTTGGGGACCAAAAGATATCCATTGCCTCTTATTGCTTTCAAAAAAATTCCCGTGTAAACATAGAACAATAGGAGTGGTGTGTCAATTTTTAGGATTTTTCATTGTTCGTTTGGACATTTTATGCATTAATTGAGTTTTCAATGCATTTATGTGCATAATTCAAATTTGAAATACATGCATATGCTCTAATGCATATAGAAGTGTTGAAAAATCAAATATTTGTCCTTGGGTGGATGCTTAGGTCCCATGCAAGAAATGGGAATGAATTTGAAACACCAGGGCACTGTTGATTGCCGACAAAACATTGAGATACTATGTTTTTAAATTCTAGGAAATCCAAAACTTGTCTGAAATTCATGAAACTTGGCATGCTATCATGGAGTGGCACCTGGCATGTTATGGTATTTTTCGTGTCCATTTTGAAAGAAGGCGCACTAGAATAACAGCCAACAAAGGCATTTTGAAACAATTAGCTGCCACTCTAACATAGCAAACGTTTGTATAATTCAAATCGTGTGTGTTATGTTAACCATTCACGTGGCGCCACATGTCTTGGTTTTAATGGCTATAGGAGGTGCCGTGCGGACAGCTGCTTGACTTAACAGGAGGCGTGCAAGCGCAGTCTGGTGCGTAGGCTAACCGAGAGGTGTGCAAGCTGTCCTCCAATGTGCAGGCTCACCAGGAAGCGTGCGAGTTGTACGCTGCGCAGGCTCACTAGGAAGCGAGCCCTTTGACTTCCATGGCTGCCCGCCTTCCTCTCCATTAATGGCGCCTGAGCCGCTTCTTAATACGGGTGGCCTTACTGTTCGCCTCCCATTCCCCACCACCCCCCACAAACCTCCACCAACGCCATGGCGCAGAAGGATCATCTGTCAATAGTCTTTAAGTTTGGTGAAGTCGACTCCGGGCCGGAGGAGATAGAAATTAAGGAGGAATGGGGCCTCATGGACATGGCCTAGAACGAGCTGGCCATGACGGTTCCTGCCCCCGGTCCCGTCCCAGCTCCCATCCCCGCGCCCGCGCCAGCGACCATCCCCGTAGCATTGACGGGCTGGTCACCAAGCACTATCGCAGAGCTAGAAGCCACGGGCGTCAGCGAGGTCTCCGCAGACCCGCGCGAGCTCGTGTACATGCCAGCGCCCGTGCCCGTGCGCACCCCTCCACCCACCTTGGCGCCAGTCCTCGTGCGTTTGGCTGCACCCGCCGTGCTTGTGCCCATGCGCGCGCCCCCTCGGCGGCATGGAACGTTGCCGTCGACCGCTACCTCTCAGCGGCGCCAGCTGCCGTCCTCCCGCGCCCCGCCTGTCGATTGCACGACGACATGATGTTCGATTTACAAGTGAAGAGCATTCTATGCAGCCTTGAAGACTTCAACAATGGCTTCCCGGAGGACGACAACGACAAGGACGGCGCGACACGCCGCCTTCGCCGTTGCCAGAAATAGTTTTTTTCTTGGGTTTAATATTGTATCTCGATCATATGAGTATAAATTTGAAGTGTGACTGAATGAAATATACGGTTTGAGAAAACGTGCGTTTTTCTCTCCTAATGTACAGACTTATCAAATGATTTTCTTTTGGAAAAAATGTCAATGGTTTTTAAATATAAAACACTCATCGCAAACATTTTAGTTAGAACACCTGTATGCAAGCCGACAGCTTCCCCAGGAAGCCAAGGGAAAATGTGTTCAGCAGGATTTGTGCAGCTCTTGATCGCAAACGTTTTAGATAGAACACCCGTATGCAAAGTGAGAGCAGAATTTGTGCATCTTTTCAATGCAAAAGGTATGTACTCATCGAAAGTTTTATCAAGTGTCTTGATCTATCTCTATAGAGCTTCGTCGAGGTCTTTCTTTGAAAAACTCCTTTCAAACACTCCTTTATGCTTTCTAGAAAATTCTACATCATTTTTATCAACAATATGTCATTCACATATACTTATCAAAAATGTTGTAGTGCTCCCACTCACTTTCTTGTAAATACAGCTTCTTCGAAAGTCTGTATAAAACTATATGCTTTGATCAACTCATGAAAGCGTACATTTCAACTCCGAGATGCTTGCACCAGTCCATAGATCGATCGCTGGATCTTGCACTCTTTGTTAGCACCATTAGGATTGACAAAACCTTCTGGTTGCACTACAAAAAATACACTTTTGTGATGATACGTGTTTGTCACAGACTCACAGTAGGTCATGTTTTTTGTCATGCATGTACATCCATGACAATTTTATGACAGAATGAAGATAGTCATACATGTGCTATCATAGAAGTGTTCCATAACATTACCAAAATTATCATCACGGAAGTGTCCACTTCCATGACGATAAATCACGCGTCGTGGAAGTGCTTTCATCAAGGGTGACTGACACGTGGCATCCACCGTAACGGGTCGTCGTTAAGCTATTGGGTCCGGTTTTGGATCCGATAACCCGCTAACATCCATGACCAATGGGGATTTTACACGTGTAAATTTCTTATTGGCCGGAGGAACCACGTGTTGGTTCATCGTTGGGACAGATGCCATCCACTCATTGGACCGAAGGCGCCTATGATACGTCGACACGTGTCACGACCCAACAGAGGCCCATTCATGTGAAAAGGCCGGACCGTTTGACTTGGTCAAATGGTAGCGGGCTGGCCCACGAAAAGCTTGTTAACGGCCTATTCGCATATAGCCCATTTACAGCCCGCTAACCCAGGGCCCGTTATGGCCTATTCGGATTAGGCCTAGTAGCGTCATCTGGGCCATCCAATATGATTCCAGCCAGTTTTAACTTCACGCCCATGTATGGCCCATGACGTCTTTCGGCCCATATGAGGCCCTTTGTAACTCTTGGCCCATTAATGGCCCGTGGTGAAACTGGCCTGTAATGAATAGTGTAACACTTTGTACCCATTAACGACCCATTATTCCATTGGGTCGTTTCCAGCCCATGTTATCTTTCGGCCTTCTCATGGCCCATTTATTCTTGGGATAATTTCCAGCATTTGGTTACTTACGGCCCGTTACCGTCCCTTTCTGCTTGTGGGCCAAATTAAGCGTGTGGTTACAGTCGGCCTATTTGTGGCACGTTAATCCGTTGGGCCATTTTCATAGCGTCATCAAATACAGCCGATTAATGACGGCACGTTATGGTCGGCCCATGAATGGACGATTCCAACTCTAGCCCGTGTAAGGCCCATAATGCGGTCTATTATTGGCCCATGTTTGGCCAATCGGTCATACGGCCCGTAGAAGGCCAATTGATGATACGGCTTGTAGAAGGCCCATTATTTCTATGGCCCGTAGAAGGCCCATTGTTTCTACGGCCCGTAGAAGGCCCATTGTTTCTACAACCCGTAGGTGGCCCAGGGTCACTACAGTAAATAGGTAGCCCATGATTATTGTGGCCTAGTTTTTAAAAATAGGTTATTGCGGTCACTAGAAAACTGCAGAAAAAGAACTGCACTGACTACAAGCAAACAAATAAACAAGACAACACGGAAATAAATAAGCAAGCAACTTACGCTACGATATCACGACTATTACACATATTACATCCACTAGGCATCAAAGTTCACCACCAGTGCAAATATAGGGAAGATAGCAGCATATCACATAGACTAGTTCTCAAAGTTGGTGACCAGTGCAAATAAACACCGCAGCAAAACAAGTCCAGAACTGAAACCACTTCAAAAGAGCTCAAGAAAAAATATCCTGGGTACCCATAATGCTGGCAATATGCTTAGCAAGCTTATTAACTTTCTCTTGTTTGGTGCTTAAATCCTCTAACACTTGTTGTTGCACCAGAAAGTAATCATCTGAATTCTGCAGGGAAATCCTCAGTCCTTCGGCTTCCTATCGTATAACATCTGATCGATGTCTTTCAACTTGAAGTTGAGACTCAAGAAGCCGAACTGATTCAGGCAGCGAGTTCGAAGAGCTAGTGCTAGCAGTAGTAGCCAGTAACTCAAACACTACATCAAGACAAGACTTTGGGGTTGTCTCAGTGTCTTGAATATAGTTTTTATCAGCTGTCTTGGACACTGTCGGTGTCAAAACCGGCGGATCTCGGGTAGGGGGTCTGTGCGTCTAAGGCTGATGGTAACAGGAGACTGGGGACACGATGTTTACCCAGGTTCGGGCCCTCTCGATGGAGGTAATACCCTACTTCCTGCTTGATTGATCTTGATGATATGAGTATTACAAGAGTTGATCTAAAACGAGATCGTAGAGGCTAAACCCTAGAAGCTAGCCTATGATTATGATTATTCTTGTCCTACGGACTAAACCCTCCGGTTTATATAAACACCAGAGGGGGCTAGGGTTACACAGAGTCGGTTACAGAGAAGGAGATCTATTATCCAGATCGCCAAGCTTGCCTTCCACGCAAAGGAGAGTCCCATCCGGACATGGGACGAAGTCTTCAATCTTGTATCTTCATGGTCCAACAGTCCAGCCAAAGTATATAGTCCGGCTGTCCGGATACCCCCTTATCCAGGACTCCCTCGGTAGCCCCTGAACCAGGCTTCAATGACGATGAGTCTGGCGCGCAGATTGTCTTCGGCATTGCAAGGCGGGTTCCATCTCCGAGTACTCCAAAGTAATCTTCGAACACTTAAATCGTGTCCGGTCTCTACAAGATAAATTTTTCATACCACCGTAGAGAGAATAATATATCACAAATCCAATCTGCTGATAGCTCTTCGCAGCGCGACATCACGCCACGGCCTGGTCATTATTCGAACCGTTTTTCACAACCAGCTACCGCACACATTGTGAGGCGGTTTCTTTGGCACGTCTCGTCAAAGCAGAGATCGTGTCCCCTTATCGCGGGATCTTCATCAATACGGGTATGGGTAACCCAACCAGTGCCATCAATCGAGGCGCTTGGAAAATAAGTGATTTCGAGAGGCAAGTGGGGAGGCGCACATTCTGCACCGCCTTTATAAAGGGACAAGGATCTCCCATTTTCACCCACGCCTTCTTCCTCCTTTGCTCATCTGTTCTCGCACTCTCGAGCCCCAGCGCCCAAGTTCTCACCTTCTCCGTAGGACCGCAGCATGTCCGGAGCGGGAGGCAAGTGGATGGCCTCCTCTGTGACAGAGGAGGACATTACCAAGCTTCGGGCGGCCGGATACCTGGCCAAAAACATCACACACAGGCTTTCGGCAGAGGGACAGATCACCCCCACCCAAAAGTCTCGGGAGAGAGTAGTATTTCTCCCTCATTTTGTCCGCGGACTAGGGTTTCCACTTCAGTCGTTCGTCCGCGGGCTCATGTATTACTACGGGCTAGATTTTCACGATCTAGCCCCAAACTTTATCCTCAACATCTCGGCGTTCATCGTCGTGTGCGAGGCCTTCCTCCGCATCAAGCCCCACTTTGGCATGTGGCTACAAATATTCTGCATGAAGCCGAAGATCGTGAGCGGCCAACAGGCAGAGTGCGGAGGCGCCATGGTGGGCAAAATGCCCAACGTTACATGGCTTGACGGTTCCTTCGTGGAGACCGTGAAAGGGTGGCAATCGGGGTGGTTCTACATCACCGAGCCGCGCGACGCCAACTGGGTGGCGGCCCCCAAATTTAGATCTGGAATCCCCATGCGGCTCACTTCTTGGGAGAAGAAGGGCCTGGCCTGGGGCGAACCCACAGAGCTGACCGGACTCGAGACCTGCATCAAAAGTATGAGGGACAAGAAGATCAAGCTTGTCAACGTGGTCCAGGTCATGCTCGTCCGCCGGATTCTCCCGTGTCAAAGACGGGCATTCGATATGTGGGAGTTCGATCCGACCGAACACCAGATGTTGCAGGAACTCTTCGACACGATGCACAAAGACGTATGGGAGGTGATGTTCAAGACCAGCGAAGTTCCTCCTCCCATTTCCGAGGACAGTGGACTCAGCGCAAAGCGCCTTGCCAATCTGGTAAGTCCTCTGACTATCACAAGATGTACCTTTCCCAGCATATTTGTGGGAGGATTTTTAAGTCACCATGCTGACTAAACAGGATTGGGTGGAGACGGCGGAGCGGATCGCCTGTCCGGCTCAGCTGCCTGAGGATCCAGCAGACGCACTCCTGACGGAGATGCTAGTTCCGATGCCTTACAAGGTGCCGGAGAAAAAGGCCGAAAAGAAGGCCAGGAAGGGTATCCGGCGCGAGGCCGCACCAGACGCCTTGCCAGAAGATGATGAGGCGCATTCCTCCCATGAAGGGGAGGAGAGAAAGAGGAAGGCCCCACCAACTGAGGGGGGCAAAGGGTCCAAGAAGGCGGTCGCGAGGACCAGAAAAGGTCTCTGGCGCAGGACCGTGATAGACTCATCATCCGAGGATGACGAGGCAGATTCCCCCCACGGAGACAGGGGAAACATGAGGAAATGCCCCATCCCCGCACTGAGGAGGAGAAGAAAAGGAAGCCCGCCCCATCAGGGGAGGCTGGGACGCCGAAGAAGGGGAAGGCGTCCCTTCCGGATCAATCCACTACCGCCGCCTACAGCGAGGAGGAGTGGCTGCCCAAGGGCAAGCCCGGGCGAGGTCGTAAGTATCCACACTCTGTAATACTTTTCATGCGACTTTGACTTCATGGTTTGCAATAACGCCGAACACGTATATGCAGTCTGGCCGGGTCCAATCTTGGGGTGTCCTCTTCGAAGGGGTCTCTGAGCGAGTCGGAGATGAATTCACTCCCGACGGCCACCTCCCCATGACCTGCGGATGACACCGAGGTGTTGTCCCAAAGGACACCAGAGCAGGGGGCGATGGTTCTGGAGACGCCCCAAGGCAATATCCCAAATGTCGGGCACATGGGGGGTAAGACCCCCATGGATTATGCTAACGGGAGCCACAACAAGTCTGGTTCCCAGCCGGTTACTGCGTCGGAGCCTCCAAAGGTTCTGGATTCCAGTAGGCAGCCCCTCGCAAAGGAGGGCGAGCCGGCCGTGTCGATGACCTCCACCCAGCCGGAGGCATCGGATAATTTGTTGGAAGTTCTTCGAGGCGCTTCCATCGACGATGAGCACCGTACTCTTATGAGTACGGTAATTGAGAAGGTTCGGTTCACCAAGAGCGGATTGACCGAAGCCTGCACCAGCCTACTAACAGGCTTTGAGGTAAGTAATGAAAAAGTGTGAGAAAATATCACCCGATAGACAGTAGCCCCTGATACTCTATTTGGTGTTCGGAAAGAAAAGCCAAACGGAGGGTCAACTAAAAAATCACAGGAATCTGATAGTACCTGTCTATGTTAACAAGCAGGCATTGTTGCTGACCGCCGCTACGCGCACAGCTGAGGTTGCCGGACTCAAACGCGACCTGGGGCAGGCCAAAGAAGATCTCGGCCTCGTGAAGAGGTAGCTCGAGGAGAACAAAGGTAAGTGATACCCCGTCCGTGTGTCATATAGAGGAGAAAAATTGGTGATGCTAACAAAAAGCATTATGATTTTTAACAGGGGCCATGACCAAAGTGGCGGCCCTGAAGAAAGCATTGTCTGGGGCCGAAGTCAAGGCGGCCACGGAGCACACCGAGCATGAAAAGCAAGATGCTCGGGTGGGAGAGGTGCAGCAAGAGCTCCAGGAGCTTGGCAAGAAGTTCCAGTCCTTGGAACATGACTTCAAGACGCAGGAGTTTGAGCTTGCGAAGGCCCTCCAGAGTGCGACAGACGCCAAAGCCGAAGCCCAAAAGGCCCTCGAGGAAATCCAGGCGACCAAAAAGATAGAGGAGGGTAAGGCATTCTTTATGCAAAGCAAGCATGTGGAGGAGACATTTCTTTTACTTACACGAATTCGGAGCTCTCCAGGGGCCTTTGCAAATCTGCCACGCAGCATTTTGGATGCCATGGAGTTCTATTGTGCTGAAGACGGGAGCTTAATGAAGAAGTTGTTCTGGTCCCAATATACTGGGGCCGAACACCCAATGCCTCTAAGCGACCAATTGAAGCAATTGGTCGAACTCCACAAGGGGCCGAACTGGCCATGAAGGATCTCATAGTCCGGATGTGGCCTGGCGAGCCCATGCCCGATAGTTACTTTGGCCTTATAAAGCAGATGGTGCATGCCTGTCCACGGCTTGAAGTTATCAAGCAGTCCGTCTGTATTGAGGGTGCCCGCCGGGCCTTTGCCCGCGCGAAGATGCATTGGGCCAAACTGGATGCTGAGAAGCTCGTGAAGGATGGACCCCCGGATGGTAAGGAGCATCGCTACCCCAAAAAATATTATGATGGCCTTATGAAAGGCGCTTGCCTTGTGGCCAATAAATGTGCCAAGAACATAATCTTTGAGTGAATGTACTCATGTCGTTTTGTTTTGTAATATGAAAATGAGTTGGTTTGCGCTATATACCGCTTTGTTGATTTAAAATATTACCTTCTGTGCGGCCGTTTATAAAATTCTGAAAGTAGGCCAGTCGTCGGCTTCCGCCCCCATGTAACTAGTACTGGGGTGTTCGTGGAAAACCCAAACACTCTTTATCCAAATTTTTGGTCCTTTAAGGAGGTGTTTAGCGCAGCGAACAAGGCAATCAGACTATGCGGCTTTATAACTCTCACTTGGCCATAGAAGTCTATAATTTTAAATTTTGGCAAAGCCCCTAGTATTCGGAAGGCCGAACTGGGGCGCTATGCACGCCTAAATCGGACAAGGCCGATTCCTCGCCTTAAGCGGAAAAATCATTAAGGATTTAGTACCTCTCGAACAGCGACCAGCTCTCGTCGCATCATGACGGTCAGTTTTCGGCTTTCTCTACTGAGGTGCTCGTCCGGAAGAACCGGGAAACAATCGCAGTAGTTCTCCCTGCGCTACCTTAGCCGATGTAACAGAACGTAAGGTACCAAAACAAGGGAGCCGGGCTAACCCAACTATTGACCCAAGACATGATTCGGAGGTGATTCATATAATGCTATAAGTTCGGGGTGCCGCACTGTCGAAAGTGTTCTGACTTTTCTTACCATGTTATGGGGCTCAAAATAAAAAAGCCCCTGGCAAACTAATCGTACCAAAGTGTACGGGTGCAATATTAAATAAATACTCAAGGGAAAATATGAAGATAGTAGTAAGAAGCTGAAGCTGTATACTATTTCCCATTGTTATCTGGACAATATGTCCAGGCGTATGTGTACAAGTAATGCATTAAGCGAAGACAAATAGGACTATTTGACATGTCCTATCCAAGGGCAGGTTGCATGCAGGTATGTAAAACAGGTATAACGATCATTAACAGAGACCACCTGGGTATGCCCTTGTGTGCAAAGCCTCTTGCCTCCTTGGTATTCCCTCCTATGGTGAGTCCGATGATCCGGCTCTCTGAAGGGGCTGCCCAAACGTGCGGTCCTGAAAGAAAGGAAGAAAAGGGGTATGCGGGCCTCGTGGCGGCTGATCCGCACTGTAGGCCGCATAGTCATCTCGCCTCCACCCGTGCCCATGGTATTTTAAGTGTGTAATTATGTACGCGTGGCACGAATGCCGCCTGATTGGGGCTGGGGCGGAGGCCGGATTGCTAATCGAGCTCTTGGCGTGCCTGACGATCCTGCTGCAGGGTGCTCCAGACTCGCTTGACAGTGTTCGGGGTTGTCGTTGCCAAATTGGTTGTTTGTCGAAGGAGGCTGCTTTGTACTTCTGTCGCGAGGGCCGCAGTGTGCTCTTCTGTACGGAGGGAGAGATATGTGTTTCCATTGACTGTTATAACCACGCGAGGTCCTAGCATCTTGAGCTTAAGGTATGCATAGTGAGGCACCGCGTTAAATCGAGCAAAAGCGGTTCGTCCAAGTAGTGCACGATAGCCACTACGGAAAGGGATGATATCGAAGATTAACTCCTCGCTTCAGAAGTTATACGGAGATCCGAAGACCACTTCCAGTGTTATTGAGCCTGTACAGCGGGCCTCTACCCCTGGAATTGAACCCTTGAAGGTGGTTTTGTTGGGTTTGATCCGTGATGGATCGATGCCCATTTTGCACACTGTGTCCTGATAAAGCAGGTTCAGGCTGCTGCCACCGTCCATAAGGACTCGCGTGAGGTGGAATCCGTTGATGATTGGGTCAAGGACCAATGCGGCTGAACCACCGTGATGGATGCTGGTAGGATGGTCCCTACGATCGAATGTGATCGGGCAGGATGACCATGGGTTGAACTTTGGGGCGACGGGCTCCATCGCATAGACGTCCCGCAGTGCACGCTTTCGTTCCCGCTTGGGAATGTGGGTGTCATAGATCATGTTTACCGTTTTCACCTTGGGGGGGGGGATTTCTTCTGTCCCCTAGTGTTCAGACGCCGGGGTTCCTCGTCATCATCGTTGTGCAGCCCCTTGTCCTTGTTTTAGACATTCAACTTGCCGGCCTATTTGAACACCCAGCAATCTCTGTTATTGTGATTGGCTGGTTTGTCGGGGGTGCGGTCGAGTATGCGGTCCGTACTGGACGATCCCGAATTGTTTCTTTTGAATGGCTTTTTTCGCTGACAGGATTTTGAGTTGCTGAATCCGGCATTGACTGTTGTGTCTTCAGCGTTATCACCATTATTCTGACGCTTATGTCTATTGCGTCGTGGCTTTCCATTACTGTCGCAGACATCTGAAGTGCCGGAGTTTTTTGGCGTTGTGCTGCTACGAGCCAGCTAGCTGTCCTCGCCCGCGCAAAAGCGGGTCATGAGTGTCGTGAGGGCCGCCATGGACTTTGGTTTTTCTTGACTGAGGTGTCGGGCGAGCCACTCGTCGCGTATATTATGCTTAAAGGCTGCCAGGGCCTCGGTGTCCGGACAGTTGACGATTTGGTTCTTTTTAGTTAGGAACTGAGTCCAGAATTTCCTGGCTGACTCTCCGGGCTGTTGGGTAATGTGACTTAAGTCATCAGCATCCGGTGGTCGCACGTAAGTGCCTTGGAGGTTGTCAAGGAAAGCGTCCTCAAGATTTTCCCCACTGCCGTTGGAGTTCGCTGGCAGGCTATTCAGCCAATGTCTTGCTGGTCCTTTGAGCTTAAGGGGAAGATACTTGATGGCATGTAGATCATCACCGCGAGCCATGTGAATGTGGAGAAGAAAACCTTCGATCCACACCATGGGCTCTGTTGTGCCATCGTATGACTCGATGTTTACGGGTTTAAACCCTTCTGAGAATTCGTGATCCATTACTTCATCAGTGAAGCAAAGGGGGTGTGCGGCGCCTCTCTGTCGGGCTATGTCGCGACGTAGTCCGACTAAGTCTAGTCGGTTGTGTTCGGCCCGGCCGGACTTATTATTAGTGTATCTGGCATGAAGATCATCGTCATGTGTTGTGGCGCGCCCCTGTGATCCGTAGATCGATCTTGGTTGTCCTGCGTTGTTTTCCAATATATCTCACAGGTCCTGCGTATTGCCCCGGGCCATAGTGAACCGGCATGGGGGTGTGAGCTGGTATTCGGTCTGATATGCCGTTTTATCCCGGCCACGAGGTGGCCGGTCAGCCTCGTCTTGTTCTGGTAATGTAGGCTCTACAGCATCCTCCTCTAGTTGAGGTAGCAACTTGTGCTTTGGGTAACCTTTGGTTGGGCGCTCGAGTCCGTATTCCTTGGCTGCCAGAACCTCGGTCCATCTGTCTATGAGAAGATCTTGATCAGCTTCGAGCTGATGCTGCTTCTTTTTCAGGCTTCTTGCAGTGGCTATAAGCCCGCGCTTGAAGCGCTCCTGCTCTATGGGATCCTCCGGTACGCCGAATTCATCGTCGCCGAGGCTCACCTCGTCTTCAGAGGGAGGCATATAGTTGTCGTCCTCCAAGTATCCGTCTGTCGCCTGTTCATCTGGGCTAACCTGCCCGTGTTCTTGTTCGGCCTGCTCGAAGGTAGGCTGATCAGGATTGTGTTCCTCTTCGGCACCACATGGATTATTTTCTTCTCCTGTGCCGGTATTGCTGTGGCGGGGCTTAGAGCGGCGCCGATGATGCCCATGCTTTGATTTCTTCCCTGAGGGGTTATCTTCTATTGCCTTGTCGCCATTGTTTTCTTTGGGGGTGTCTACCATATATATATATATCATATGAAGAGGTGGCAGTCCAGTGCCCTGTGGGCGGTGGTTCCTGTTCTTCTCCTCCATCGTCGTCTATACCGTCGATGTCTTCGGAGTCGAAGTCGAGCATGTCGGTCAAGTCATCGACCGTGGCTATGAAGTGGGTGGTGGGTGGGTAACGAATTTCTTCATCGCCTGCTTCCCACTCGATCCGGACATAGTTCGGCCAGGAATCTCCCGACAGAGAGAGAGACCTCAATGAATTTAGCACGTCTCCAAAGGGCGAGTGCTGAAAGATATCCGCGGCGGGGAACTCCATGATTGGGGCCCAATCAAATTCGATGGGCATGGATGCACGCGGTCGGGAACCTATGACCGAAGACAAGTCCGGGGGTCGGAGACACAGATTTCCTTAGGAGCGGAGTCTGTGTTCGGCTCCAACACCGATAGGTTTGCGGCCTCCATGGCGGGGTCCATCCACCCGTCGTTGGATGGCAAGACCTGCTCTGGATCGAAGTCCGGAGCTGTAGCAGGCGCGATATCCCGAATACTGTCCAGCGACAGATCTAAGTCATGCATGTGGCGATCGTTTGGTGCTCCTGACATGGGCTCGAATCCGTCGAAGATCAAGTCTCCACGGATGTCAGTAGTGTAGTTTAGGTTCCCGAACCTGACCTAATGGCCAGGGGCATAGCTGTCGATCGGCTCCAGATGGCCAACCGAGTTGGCCCGCAGTGCGAAGCAGCTGAACACGAAGATCTCTCTGGGGAGGAAAGTCTCACCCCGGACGGTGTTGTTGAAGGTTGGAGAAGCCATCAAGCCTTACAGCGACGACACAGAGGAACTCTCAATTAAAGCACCAATGTCGGTGTCAAAACCGGCGGATCTCGGGTAGGGGGTCCCGAACTGTGCGTCTAAGGCTGATGGTAATGGGAGACTGGGGACACGATGTTTACCCAGGTTCGGGCCCTCTCGATGGAGGTAATACCCTACTTCCTGCTTGATTGATCTTGATGATATGAGTATTACAAGAGTTGATCTACCATGAGATCGTAGAGGCTAAACCCTAGAAGCTAGCCAATGATTATGATTGTTCTTGTCCTACAGACTAAACCCTCTGGTTTATATAGACACCGGAGGGCGCTAGGGTTACACAGAGTCGGTTACAGAGAAGGAGATCTATTATCCGGATCGCCAAGCTTGCCTTCCACCAAAGGAGAGTCCCATCCGGACACAGGACGAAGTCTTCAATCTTGTATCTTCATAGTCCAACAGTCCGGCCAAAGTATACAGTCCGGCTGTTCGGATACCCCCTTATCCAGGACTCCCTCAGACACCAACAGGGATGTCTCACTATCTTGAACCTTACCTGGATTACTTCCTTTACCATTGCATAACGGGGTACTCTTCTCCAATATTTTATCCGCATTCTAAAAGAGAAACAAACATACACATCACAAGTTTACCATGTTGTATACGAAACTCATTTTGGTAAACCAGTTCAGTAGTAAGGTGGATAGGATAACACCATGAAACAAACATATATCTATGTAGTATGGTCACTCTATGGTCTATATCATTCTAGTTTATGTTGCCAAATCAAGATAGAGACAGTTCAAATCATATCTATTTAAGACAAAGCAACATAGACAGAATATAAGTGTGGGAAACTACACAGCAATAACAACAGTTGTAATGTGCATGGCATGAGCACATAACTTTTTATTCAATTAAAATTGAAATCAACATAGAGCAAGTTACAACAGCAAACATGTTAAAGAAACAGGTTTAAAACATACCTGTTGCGCCATTGGAGTTTCAATTGCATCCTTCAAATTGGAAAGTAGTTGGTATGAGTAAATACAGTGATGTAAGAGCAAAGGAGTATGAACCATAGCTATGGAACCTGACCTGAGAACAATTCTTCATCTGCTTTAAGCGTTGACTTGGGGTTCGAAGTGGTGGTCCTCGCGCTTTGGGCACTGCAGTTGCCTTACTAACTGCTCGTGTTTGGGTGCTCTATGGTGGAGACAGTGTTGTGTCAATTGGAACTGGGTTACTATTTGCTGGGGTTGGGGTTAGAAGGGGTGTAGCTGGTTCTCTGTCCAACTGGGTAGGGGTACAATCTGCGTGAGTCTGGGTTATGTGTGGTGGGGCTGGTTCTTGGGCAAGCACAATCGTGGTTCTATCTGCATCGACCGGTAGCACGATATTTTCTGAAGACCGTGTTTTTACTCCCACAGATACTGCCATCACCCCCTACAATTCAAATGGTGATAAACAAGAAAAGTAATTGAATGTACAGACATTATAAGATAGACAGGTGCAATGGATAGTAGGGAAGAAAACAGGGCATGAAATAATTCACATTTATGTTGTCTAACCAAACAGAATAGCATGACGAAATTTCACATATATGATGGCTAATTAAACACGATAGCATGACACAATTTCACATGTATGATGGCTAACTAAACAGGATAGAATGACATACTTCAAAATATGATGACTATGCAAATAGGATGACATGATATAACTATATGATGTGTCTATTAAATTGCTTGGCATGCCTTAATTCACAAACATGTCGTTGATGGAAACATGATGGCATGATATAATTGACGGATAGAATGACATAATTCAAAATATGATGACTATGTAAACAGGATGAGATGATATAACTATATTATGTCTTTAGAAAATGGGTTGGCATGCCATAATTCAGATACATGTTGTCTATGTAAACATCATGGCATGATATAATTCAAATGTATGATTTATATACTAAGCAAGTGAGCAGAGGGCAATCGCATATATGATGTGTCAACTAAGGAGATGGCATTCAATATTGTCTATATGATGTAAAAAGTAAGCGTTGCAGTACAACATATGCATGATATGAGTAATATAACCCTGCCAAGTTTGAGCACACACCTCAGGGGGGTAATAGGACTGGTAATCTGCCTCTGAATCCTCCTCTGAGGAGCTATCTGTAACCAGCAAGATATCTGCTTCAGCGGGTAGCATTGTCTGCTCTGAAGACCTTGTTTTCACTCCAGATTTCTCCATCACCAATTCAAATGGCTGATGCACAGGAAGAGCGGTTGAATATACAAACATTGTCTACAAATGCAATGAGAAATACAAAAAAAGGATGGCATGATATAATTCACATATATGACGCTTGGCTAAACAGCATGGCATTGCATAATTCACATATATAATGCCTTGCAACAAGATAACATTGCATAATTCACATATCTAATGTCTTGTAACAAAATGGCATTGCATAATTCACATATATGGTAATTAGACACTAAACAGGTGGCATTCACACAAAGCATGTCTAAACTAAGCAAATGACATAGCAATGCAAGACATCATACGCACGATATGAGCAACATAACCCTGCCAAGTTAGAGCATGCACCTCGGGGGGGGGGGATAGGACTGGTCATCTGTCTCTGAAACCTCCTCTGAGGAGCTATCTGTAACCAGCAAGACATGCGCTTCATCAGATAGCATTTTCTGCTCTGAAGACCTTGTTTCCACTCTATATTTTTTCATGACCATGTCAAATGGCTAATGCAAAGGAAGAGTAACTGAGTGTAGTAAAATTGTTGACAAATGTAATACGTAATAAAAAATGATGGCATGATATAATTCACATATAAGATGACTGGCTAACCAGGGTGTCATTGCAAAATTCACATATATGATGCCTGGCTAAACAAGATGGCATTGTATGATTCACATATACGATAAAGAAACTAAACATATGGCATTCACACAAAGCATGTCTAAACTAAGCAAATGACACACTTGATGTATAAAGTAAGCAATGCAAGGCACCATCTGCATGATATTACCAACATTAGGATGCCAAGTTAGAGCAAAGACCTCAGGGGGTAAATAGGAGTGGTCTTCTCCTTCTGAATCCCCCTCAGAACAATTATCTTCCTCTTGATTACAATCCGAAATGGGTGGAGGGGGGCTGCCTTTGCACCCACCATGGAGCAACGTCTGCATGATATTTTATTGCCACGCAAGGCTCGTCTCTTTTGCTTTACATGTTCAGTTCCATTGTGTAGAATAACTGACATGCATAGGAATAAAACATAGTGAGATTATGTAAAGAGTGCGTGCACAAATCTAGAGTGATGGTAGCAAACTCTAGATAGACCCAAAACCAATGTTAGCAGGCAGATAATAGCTTTAGTTAAAAAATATAAATAATGGCTCCTTTAATGTTTGTTTGCACCCAACATGAAACTCATAGTAGACACCCGAGATCAACCAGATAGTAGACATATAGTACTGATTACTGCCCAATATGTAACCCACAACCATTTCAAAACTCAAGTTTTAGCATTAGTTTGGACCTGACTCGGAGTCTAATGGGTGAACATGACGATAAAGTAGCATGTCATCATATTAAGCGGTGCATAACATAAGCACACACGAAAGAGTGCGACCTCTCTTGCGGACCGTGTAGTCCTCAAGGTCATCAGCTCAGTTGATGATGGTAATGCATTAGTCGTGGCTGCTGGCGGCAGGGAAGAATATCTGAGGCGGCAAAAGACAGTCTGGAGAGCGGATCCCTGCTATGGTGAACCCTTCCATCGTTGGAGCAGCAGAGCTGGGGTGGAACACAGGACAACAGGAGTGGAACAAACCACACAAGGTTTTCTTTGACACATATCTGTAATAGAAGTAATTGTGTAAGGGCTTGCTTGAATTTGAGGATTCTAACAATGCAGCGATAGGAAATACACAGGAATAGGATTGGAATGCACATGCAAAACAGAGAATTTAAAAACACAGAATTTCTGCCAATCTGGGTGTTTTGGTTCACAAGAACTGGAATCACTACAAAAAAAAGACACATCCGTGACATTTTGGGCCGAACGAAATTTTTTTCTGTCATACATATGACACTTCTATGATGATAATTGTGACAAACCCCGGTATGATCATAGATGTGGTGGGCTCCGAATTCTATGACAAAAAATCATGACAGAAAATGGGCTTTTCATCCTGGGCGGGCCGGAGACGCAGCTGCATGACATTCTTTGGGCCGTCCATGACAGAAAAAACCGTGGTAGAAGCGAGGGGGAGGAAAATTTCGGGGAGTTGCCGGTTATGGTGGGAGGTCGAGGGGCGGAGCGATGCGCGTTTCTCTCGTATGTACGTGCATGTGTGCGAGGCGTTGGCTCTAACTGAAGACGAGCGAGGCGTTGGGCTCTAACTGAACCCGAGCGATTGCACTGCAGGCTGCGCGTTACTGAACCCGAGCGATCGATCGATGGCTGTTAACTGAACCCGATGGAGCGATTCCTTCGCTACTGCTGCTAACTGAAGCCGATCGATGCTGCCTATGGGATGAACAGTGAGCATT
>NC_041387.1:70006520-70036428 GCF_002162155.2 Triticum dicoccoides | reverse complement strand
CGCCACACCCCTCCCGATCAACAGGACCCCCGTTTCGACCATAGGAGGTCCGTTTCATCCGTTTTGCGGTACGCCACACCCCTCCCAATCAACAGGACCCCCGTTTCGACCGTAGGAGGTCCATTTCCTCCGTTTTGCGGTACGCCAGGCCCCTCCTGATCAACAGGACCCCGTTTCGAACGTGGCCGGTCGAACACAAGGCCGTTTCCTCCGTTATGCGGTACGCCAGGCCTTGTTTCCATCGCCTGTTCCGTCCAAGCCCTCCCGATGAACACGACCACACATTCCGTTTTGACCCAGCCGGTTGGCTCCCCATGAACACGACGACGACGTTGTTTCTCCGTTCCGACCCAGCCATGTACATATGCGCGAGTAGGCGTTCGAGACCCTGCCCATATGTACGTACGTGGCCGTATTTTCTTTCTTGCACCCTCGCCGTTGTACGTACGTGTACATGCTACGTGCGCGCCTCTACTACGACACGTGCGCGCCTCTACATCTACGACACGTGCGCGCCTCTACATCGACCAGTATGTACGTACATGTTCGCGACCAGAATGACAACGCTACATACGCTTCGACCAGGTGGGTCCCGACTGTCAGGCACTTCCTTGCGTGCGAAGATGTAGCTGGTGGGTCCCAGCTGTCAGGGGGGCGAATCATTTTTTTTTGCCCGGACGCACTTCCTTGCATGCGAAGGTGTAGCTGGTGGGTCCCAGCAGTCAGGGGGGAAATGTTTTTTTCGCGAAATATGGTGGCCCGTCCGGTGGGTCCCCGCTGTCAGGTGGAGGAATAATTATTTTGCGCGTAATAAGGAGGCACTTCCTTGCTGCGGCCGTGGACCCAGCTGTCAGCCTCTTCACGCGTACAGTCTATGTCCGATGGAAGCCGTTCCTTGACCATGTTGACCATGCCGCGCCGAGAGCACCAGGGCGGTGGACGACGGCGAGGCCTAGGAAGGGGACGACGCAGAGCCGGGGAAGACGCGGTAGTGGATGCCCACGCATAGAGGAATACGAGGGTTCACTGGTTCGATGCGGTGTGAGGCTGTCGTCGCCGCAGAATAACAGGGGGTGTGGGTGAGTAGAGGGATGGCCTGGCCAGCGGTGGGAGTAGTAGGGGGCGGTGAGGCCTCCGCCGCATCGCAGCCGGCCACGGGAGGCAGGAGCACGAGGCACGACCGGCGCTGGTTTGGGCGGCTGGAGCAAGAAGACCAGAGGTTGAAGAAGCACTACGACCATTGGATGGACATCGTACGGTCACTGGAGCTAGAATCATGCATATTGACTAAGTTGACAAAGCCCTCCGTCCCCGTCAACTTAGTAGGCCCACAAGTCAGCCTGCCACTATACTGGGTCCCAGCTAACAGGGGGAGTATTCATTTTTTTGTGCGTAATAACGAGGCACTTCCTTGCGTGCGAAGATATAGCTGGTGGGTCCGAGCTGTCAGCGGCGGTAACGTTTTTTTCGCGAAATACTGAGGCCCTTTCGGTGGGTCCCCGATGTCAGGTGGAGGAATCATTATTTTGCACGTAATAAGGAGGCATTTCCTTGCGTGCAGCCATGGACCCAGTTGTCGGCCTCTCCACCTACAGTCCACTTCAAATGCATGTCGGTTGTTGACCACGTTGACCAGGCCGCGCCGAGAGCACCAGGGCGGTGTATGATGGTGAGGCCTAGGAAGGGAACAACACGGAGGCAGGTAAGACTCCGCAGTTGTTTCCCACGCGGAGGGGAGTATGACCGAACGAGGGTTTACTGGTTCGTCTGCCGTCGCTGGAGAATAACAGCAGGTGTGGGTGAGTAGAGCGATGGCTAGGCCAGCAATGGGAGTACGGTGGGGCGGTGAGGCCTGCGCGGTAACGCAGCCGGCCGCGGGGAGGAGGGAGCAGGCAGTCCCGCCGGCGCTTGTTTGAGCGGCTGGAGTAGGAAGAGCAGAGATTGAAGAAGCACGACGGCCGTTGGATGGCCATCCAACAGTCACTGCTTGTGCATCAACCTTTTTTTAGGAAAGCCTCAAATCTGTGGAAAACAGCATACAACCCATCTGCCATTATTTCTAATAATTTACAGCCCATTTGCTAATTCTTAAGGTTTTGTCTGGAGCTCATATTCTTTTTGTTAGCATTACAACCCATATTGTGGCCACGGTTAAAAAATTATACGAAATTTTGCATATTTCGGTGCGGTCCGAACTGTTTTTAATCCCGAAATTTCAACTCACATTCAAACTGATTTTAAAAATAAATGTATATCAATATAAAATCCAACAAATTCTCCATGCATAAAAATTAATATAATATAAAATCTCAAAATGAAAAAAAGATATTTGAAACTAATTGCCGGTTTGATGTGTTTTAAAAATGTACAACCCATTTCTCATTACTGATAGGCCATTTTCTTGGCCAGTCGAATGAAGCTCTACTCGTCTTGAAAGATTTGCAGCCCAACAGGCCTGACAAAGTGACTTACTTGGCAAATCACAAAAAAACTGGGCTGTGGCCTTGGACCCAGCTGTCAGCCTCTCCACGTACAGTACTCTTCCGATGGAAGTCGGTCGTTGACCACATTGACCACGCCGCGCCGAGAGCACCAAGGTGGTGGACGACGGCGAGGCCTAGGAAGGGGACGACGAGGAGCCGGGAAAGACGCGGCAGTGGATGCCCACGCGGAGAGGAGTATGAGGGTTCACTGGTTCGGCTGCGGCATGAGGCTGCTGTCGCCGCAGAATAATAGGGGGTGTGGGTGAGTACAGGGATACCCTGGGCCATCGGTGGGAGTAGTAGGGGGCGGTGAGGCCTCCGCGGCATCACAGCCGGCCACGAGAGGTAGGAGCACACGGCACGACCGGCGCTGCTTTGGGCGGCTGGAGCAAGAAGACCAGAGGTTGAAGAAGCACTATGGCCGTTGGATGGACATCGTACGGTCACTGGAGCTAGAATCGTTCATATTGACTAAGTTGACAAAGTCCTCTGTCCTCGTCAACTTAGTAGGCCCACAAGTCAGCCACCCACTATGGTGGGTCCCAGCTAGCAGGGGGTATTCATTTTTTGGTGCGTAATAAGGAGGCACTTCCTTGTGTGCGAAGATATAGCTGGTGGGTCCGGCCTTTCAGTGGGGGGACGTTTTTTCGTGAAATACAGAAGCCCTTCCCACGTACAGTGCACGTACAGTGCGTAATAAGGAGGAACTTTCCTTGTGTGCGACCATTGACCTCGTGGGTCCCAGCCGTCAGGCTCTCCATGTACAGTCCTCTTCCGATGACTCTCATATGTTGACCACGCCGCGCCGAGCGCACCGAGGCGGTGGACGACGGCAAGGCCCCAGACTGGAATGACCCGGAGATGGGGAAGACGCGGCAATGGAGTCGCAGATGGAGAGGAGTGGGAAACTTGACTGGTTCGGGTGCGGGGTGGGCCTACACTCGGTAGAGAATAACAGGAGGTGTGGAGTGGAGGGATGGCCTGGCCGTCGGCGGGGTAGCGTTTTTCTGAGGAGCGCAAAACAACGCCGCTGGACGCCGAAGGCTGGAGCAGGCGGTTCCAGCAGCGCTGGGGGAAGAAGACGAGAGATTGAAGAAGAATGCCGACCGTTGGATGTAAATCCAACGCCTTCTTAGGCTTCAACCTACTGGCCCACATGTCAGCCAGTCCATTTGTTTTCTTAGTCCATTTGGTGGGCTGGGTGAAACAATGATGTAGCATCTATGCAGTCCGTTTAAATCGCATTTGCATTTTTCTCGAAATCCGCGGACTTGCTGGGCTGGGTGAAAATATCATGTTGGGCTAGACGGAGAAATGTTATAAAAACATAAACACATGATTGCACGTCAGTAAAATCTTTGCAAGCTTATGTACGCAATCACTAGGAGTTAACTTGGCAAGTTATATATAAACAATTATTATTATTATTTTGTAAGAACTTTCAACTTACGGAATAAAAATATCATTTTAATTTGATGAGTTAATAGTACGTGGGGTGTTATTATTTTTTAGGCTAGACGTGGGACGGTTGAGTTGGTTCTAGGGGAAAGTACTGGGAGAAAACTCAGTTTACATCGAAAAAGAAAGTGGGAGAAAATTCAGAGACCTGCTGGGTCCACCTAAGGAGAGGAATATGTTGGGAGGAAGGATATTCAAAGCACGGCAGCCGAGTGAACTAGTTTTTTTTACGGACAAGTGAACTAGTTTACATACATAAGCAAATAGCCATTAAAAAAAGCAATCAGGTTAATGGGTTCTTAAAAGAAATATTTCGGACAAAACAGATAATTACGACACATAGGCTAATGCATGAAACACTCAGATGATAAAGGTGATTATAAACAGATAAAGTACAACATCTAGACCTTGCTAGCACGCTCGATCATGACGCTGCGGCTGTCCGTGTACTCGTCGGTTACGGGAAGCAGACACACCCTCATGTCCAAGATCTGCCTGTACATGTCGTAGCATGCGTATGCGTCCTTGGCCGGGTTATGTAGGATAGATTCAGAGGTACCTCCCATGTGTTCAGGTCGTCTTATTTCATGTTGGCGTATCAGGGGACGATGATGGTCTCAGCGAGGTCAACCACGAAGTCCTTCTCCTGCCCGTTGCTGATGATCTTGTATTGCTTCTGGATGTCGACAAGCTTGTTGCACCAGATGGCCGAATCGTCGCGTTCTTCCTTCTCTCCACCGTAGCGAAGGTGCAGTCGGCGCTGCCGATGAAACGGATGAATGCTCCAGAACCTGGTGCAGCCATAGGACTGAGGTGAGGCAGAGCTTCACCGAGTCTGTATCGTTGGTGTACATCACATTCAACTTGGTGCAGCCGTAGGACTGAACGGCGAACTAACTCCTTGCTGAAGTCCATATCCAGCAGGCTCACCCCTCGGATCGCCATTGGAGTCTTTTCGAGTGAACGAGTGTGTAGGCGGCGGCAGCAATTTGTTTTTCAACTCTTGGGGAACTAGATTCAACAGTAAGCTGAGTGTGTACATGCGACAACAGTTACTACCCCTCCCTCGTCCGCTGCACGCCCAACAGAAGATGCACCCTCGGCGCATTCAAACGCCTCCATTAAGAAACCTACTCCGGCCACACGTTGGTTCACGAGCGGGTCTGTATTGGTACTGTAATAACAGGAGTTAGTGATCACTTTACTTAAATTTAGTTAGCTTTAATAGAAATTTATACTTAAAACAAGCAATGCATTGGCTCGTTCTATCAGTGCCACGGGATCAACATGCACAACAATTAGAATTATTATTCTCAGGACACACACGATTAGCACATTTGTCGCACTTTCACAAAGATAATACTACCAAGTTTGAATTGTTTGTTATGGTTGCTGTCCTCTGCATCATCATGCCGTGTTTCCCAGCTTGCAAGATTCAGAACCAACAAATAAGATCCAAATAATAGGTACAACAAAGATGCCTACACATCTCATTGATTCCCATCTTGCAAGATTCAGAACCAACAAATAAGATCCAAATAATAAGTACAACAAAGATGCCTACACATTTCGTTGATTTCCAGCTTCCAAGATTCAGAACCAACAAATAAGATTCAAATAATAAGTACAACAAAGATGCCTACACATCTCATTGATTCCCAACTTGCAAGATTCAGAACCAACCCATTAGAGCCTTTTGATAAACTGAATATCGGGATTAAATCCATCTTGGCTAGCCATGTCATACAATCGAAGAACTTGGCAAATGCTCTTGACCGTCACAACATCTGTAGTTGAGTACTCCCGTTTGCACAACACGTTTGCACAGCACAAACAAGGAGATAGGAAAGCATGATTTCACTTTAATAGCGGCCTCCTTGAACTCAACCTCCAGGTCCACTAGGATGAGGTCTGCCTGGAGTTCCATGATTCAATTCATGCGCCTTTTTTTGCCGTTCACCTGAAATGAAGCAAAGATTGCATCATTTAGCTAGCAAGAAGTACTTGCTCTTGTGAGATGGCAGGTTCTTCTTTAGTAGTTGCACTAAAATTGAGGAACATTAAGGTTGGCTGTCCGGCTCATGTAAGGTGCAACTATAATTTTCTTATCCTTTTGTGCAGTTCCACTAAAATAAAGTGCCATTGTGGCGACAGTGACGGCTCCATCTTGCAAAGGCTAATAAAATGTTGCACGAGATTACCCGCAGAACTTGACGGAGATTTTGGAAACTCCAATCACCATTTTGTGTAGTTCCACCAAAATTGAGAGATGTTGCCCACATGACATTTTAGTTGAACTGCACAAGACACTCATTCCAAAAAAAAGTGTTTTGTGCAGTTCACCAAAAGGTCACAATAGCAACAAGGTGAAATGGATGTCCCTATCTGCACAAAATGATAGAAAGTAAACAGTTGCTGGTCAATAAGAATATACGAAACATATACAAAATGAAAAGAAGCATCTTAAGTATGTTCATGGCAATCACGCAAGGACAGTAGAAATTTTAAAACGTCAGCAATGCTTCATGTTACCAGAAGCATTACGATCAACAATGAGATTCCTTAGATATGGGATTACTTTAATGGTGGCATTGCTTGTTTACCAGACACAGTAAATCAACAACAGCTAAAGAGTTGGTTTAAGGGCATGGGACCGTGGGGACACCAGGACATTCAGCAGCATAAAGGAGCAACTTACTTATCATACTGGGGAAAATAGCAGGAGTGCCATTTGTAACACAGTTTAATTGCATCTTATCACTGGAGGCATTAGATTAACAATAACACTGGTTAGACATGTCCCTAAGGTAACAGTGTGATCGCTTCATTTTACATGCGCCCTTACAGCAAAAGGTTGGTTTACCCGCAAAAAAAGGCAAAAGATTGGTATAAGGACATGCGGCAGTGGACGCATCAGCACAATGTACCTACAAGGAGGCATAAAGTGGTGATGCCGAGCTTGTTCACGCTATGTGAGGGCAGCAAACCTAATCCTGGAGACCTTTTACTATGTGAGGGCACCAAATCTAATCCTGGAGGCCTTTTACTATGTGTGGGCAGCAAATCTAATCCTGAGACCTTTTACTATGTGAGGGCAGCAAATCTAATCCTGAGACCTTTTACTATGTGAGGGCAGCAAATCTAATCCTGAGACCTTTTACTATGTGAGGGCAGCAAATCTAATCCTGGAGACCTTTTACTATGTGATGGCAGCAAATCTAATCCTGGACATAGTCTGTTGACTTGTCCACCAGCCGCCACTTTCTATCCTTTTTTCAACCAATAATAGATCTGTTCCTTATCCAGTTTGTACTGCGTTTTCCCGTTATTTCCCTTTTCAACCAAGAGACCGGTTGGGTATCCGGTCTCTACTACTTTCACCATATTATTTCCTCTTTGAATCAAGTCCTAGATTCATGCTACAACTTTCCCCCCTTTCTTTGTTGTTTGAACAAAGCCCTAGATTCGAATGCATGAAGTAGCTTTACCTCTAATAATACTAAAAATTTAGGTGGCTTTGGAAGAGCTGATGGGAGTAGAAAAAGATGCACATGCAGACACGTGGGGAGCTGGGGCAGTAGAGCAAGGCCGCTTTCGAAGAACTTATACCTGAGGGTCGCCGGGATGTCAGCGGCGGCAGGTCGGATCTGCGGACAATACGGCAGGGAGGAAGAAGGGTCGGAGGACCTCCCAAGCCGGCGCTGTGTCGGAGAGAACGACACGGGCAGAGGATCGGGCCCCTCCGGCAGCTGTGGGTTTCCTCCCTCGGCGGCGATGACCGCGTGAACGATGCACCTTTTAGTTCTCTACACACATCGACCGAAGGGATCCGGCCGGATCTGTGACCAGCGGTGAGCAGAGAGAAAATGTCACTACCGCTGTCTTGTTTATATCTGGAGAGGATGAGAGAATGAAGAGAGCAACCCTAGTAAAGCAAGCGCTCAGGCCCCTGCGTCCATATATAGTGGAGTGATTATCTTTTTTCTCTCCACAACAAGCATTTCAATTTGTGTACGTGGCATTAAAGAAAAGAAACTCTCTATTTAAGGTGACTACTCTACGACTCCTACTTACTACTACTACAGTACTATTGTTCACTTGTGCTCCCCGCCCCTCCATTCATTGAACAACCCCACGAGTGAATAAACATACAGTAAGTACTGTATTTATATAGAACGAACAAGCTCGAACTATTTTCGCATAGTTAAAAGTTGAGGGCGGGGCTTTTCCCGGGCAGTACGCGCGGCAGTTTTCGGGTAGGTGGTTTGACAGAGAGGCGAGGAGGGTGAGCGAGTGGGGCTGTGCGATTTGACGGCGCGTTACTGCTGGAAAGACTTATGATATGATCACTCACTATAGTCATGAATTACTGGTGCTCCGACCGGGGTGATGCCCCCCTTCCGTTCCGCGCTCTAATCTGGTGCATGACATGTCAACCCGGATGCTGGCTCTCCCACATGTCGGAGTAGTAAGAAGGAGCAAAGAATGATGTGGTATATACTAGTACTATACTAGTACTACTCAGGTCGGAGGAGTGCGAACCACGGCAGCCCAGTGAACCAGCCGTGTGAACCACGGTAGCCCAGTGAACCAGCAGTAGAAAACAATAATGTGGTGATATGGCCATAAAAAACAATGTGCTACGGTCCACACTATAGCATGTACAGTAACACTCCTCTTTGTTTGGATCCTGAGTTAGAGCTAGTTTGGGTTGAAATAGCCTCAAATTATCGAAACAAGAGGGGTTAGTTTGAGCTAGTTTGCTCTAACCCAGCTAAAAAAACTAGCCCGGTGGAGAGGTTCTAATTGGGTTAGTTATCCTGGGCCCACTAAAAGAGAACTAAAAAATCTCACCTGCCCGCACCAGATCGCTCCCCTAAAAAAATCTCACCTGCCCGCACCAGATTGCTCCCCCCTCTCGCACGACTCCTCTCTGTTCCCCATAGGGACGCCCGCCCAAGCGTCGCTCGCCCTCTCTCTCCTTCGGCCGCCCTCTCATTCCGGCCTCCGCCGCCCTACTCCGGCCGCCCTCTCCCTCTGACCTTTGAAGGTTGCCTCGCTCCCCCTTCACCAGTTGTTTTTCTCCCTCTGTCGTGCGCGGCGGCAGCGCATCTACCAGGGAGGTCACGAGAGGGGTGAGTTTGTTCGTTCCTTCTCTGTCTCACGGCCATATCATTGATCTTGCTTGCTCTAGCGCTAATTCTGATTTGGAAAAGTAGATCCTGATCAAACTTGCTATAGATTTGTGGTGCACGCATGGAATTGTTTGATGCTGCTTGAGGAGGTAATAAATCTTTCTAGAGGCCCAAGATTCAGGTCACCTTTCTAGGTATTTCAATTTCAGGCTTGCATTATTTGTAGAGGCCCAAAGATTCAGTTCACCTTTCTTGGTATTTCAATTTCAGGCTTGCATTGTTTCTAGAGGCCCAAATATCCAGTTCACCTTTCTAGGTATTTGAGTTTCAGGCTTGCATTATTTCTAGAGGCCCAAAGATTTAGTTCACCTTTCTAGGTATTTCATTTTCAGGCTTGCATTATTTCTAGAGGCCCAAAGATTCAGTTCACCCTTCTAGGTATTTCAGTTTCAGGCTTGCATTATTTCTAGAGGCCCAAAGATTCAGTTCATCTTTCTAGGTATTTAAGTTTCAGGCTTGCATTATTTCCAGAGGCCCAAAGATTCAGTTCACCTTTCTAGGTATTTCAGTTTCAGGCTTGCATTATTTCTAGAGGCCCAAAGATTCAGTTCACCTTTCTAGGTATTTTAGTTACAGGCTTGCATTATTTATAGAGGCCCAAAGATTAAGTTCCCAGTCAGCGGCAAGCGGCCCTGCTACCCATGCCGGTGTCGACCTCAACTCGCAAGGGCCAGCGTCGGAGGGGTTCCCGGGGCTTGGGCTCTACAGAGCCTTCCTCTAGAGCGACGATGGCAAGCCCCTCCCTTAGCGCGTGAGGGGCTCCGGGCTCCCTCCCTATCGTGAACAACTTCCGTGATGAGTTAGCTCGTTCTTTGTTTCATGAAGTGTTTTTTTATTTTGTGAAGCTTGATTGACGACTTGTATGTTTAAGTGGGATATCTCATTTGTATGGACAAAGTAAAAATTATCATGTTTTGCATGCTTGATTGTATAGATGGTTCGTTTATGTCAATTGTGAGCGGGAGGAGGCCACGGAAGAGCCGGCCACACCAAGAGGGTGCTTGGATCCAAGGGACTTATTTTAGTCTGACTAAAAATAGGGTCCAAAGTAGTCAAATGATTGAGATAGAGCATTTATTGTCAATCTAACCCTGCCATCCATACACCTCTTTGGTTTAGAGTTAGTTCAGGGTTAGAATCTAACTCTAACCTCTAACTGAGTTAGAGTTCTCCTCGTCTCGGTTCATCGTCATCATACTTTCCCCATTCCTGTGTTTTCAGTATCCTGCGAATCAAAGAGGGCCTTTTTTGGAAAAATCAAAGAGGCCCTTAGACTGGTTTAGGTCCGGTCATTTTTTATAAACATGTTATGTCCAAAATTTAATGAACGTGCTCCGGTTTCCATGAAAATAATCCGGTTTCATGTAGTAATTCATTGATTTATTTATTCTTCTGCGGGGGGTTTGCATGTAATTCGTGAGGTCTGAAATGTAAAGTACCCCGGCATATGCTCTGAGTCGTGCATGCACTATGACCCAGATGCTCTATGTCCCACATGTCGGTGAATGGGAGCACGTGGAAATAGCCTAGGAGTACATATAGGAGGATAAATGCGTGAAAAATATGTACTGTGAAGCGTAGCCGCGGTTCGAAAAGTAGACCTAAAGTGATGACAGCTATAGGTCGCACGCACCCAACTAGTGGTACTAGACATATGACTAATTTTTCCCTCAAAAAAAAGAGGCACGAGTGCTCAGTACTCCTATTCTATAAACACGAGTCCCATCTAACAACAGCGTCCGTGCTACAGCTAGCCCTCCTCCCTCGTTTCTCTCTTCTACTCTCTAAGAGCATGGTTAATAATATAGCCAGCTGATGGCTATATGATGTTGCCATGTCACATATAGTCAAGTTTATAGCCAACAAGTACAATAGCTAGATATAAATATGCACATATAGCCAGAATTCGTCGACCTGCATTTATTTACTTGCTGGAAACTTTAGAAAGACTTATATTTGGGAACGGAGGGAGTACTATACTAATAAAACATTAAGGCCACGAGGCGATGCAGTGCTGGTTACAGGAGGCAAGAAGAAGAGATGCATCCATCGTAGACGTCCACCTCCTCAACTCAGGGCGCCGGCCCACCGAATGGCGCCTAAGTAGCTGCGGCTTTCGTGGCCAGGTCGACGTGCTTCTGAACAATGGCGTCCAAAGATTCCAGCCGCTGGAAGAAGGCCAACGTCTTTCTGTCCTCGCTTGCCTTGTAGTGGCCTATGTAGACGATTTCCTCATAGACGTGGATGTGCAGGTCGACGGTTTCTTGCATGGCGAGGCGCTGCGCGGCGAGCACGGCCTCGAGGTGCACATTCTTCATCGCGACCTCCGGCACCTACAGGGCCACCAGGGCTTGAAAGAGTTCGTCACCATCTAGGCCAATGAGGGTGGCAGGCAATGAGAAGCCTGGGCGCGCGGGCTAGAGCAGTACGGCAAGGTCGTCTGCGTGCTTCTTGATGGCGGTGTACTTGCGGATGGAGTTGACCATCATGTCGTCCATGCGAGAGGCGAAGCCGGCGTCGGCAAGGGCTACGATGCCTGAGGTCGCCAGCACCGTCTGGAAACACTGCACGGTGCGGGGCCGCAGGCCGGCGCCTTGGATGATTTGGCACAGCCGACTGCCGCTCGTGTCCATCGCTTCCATAGATGCTTGTGGCTTCTGGTCACTTAGTCTTGGATTGGAGTGAGCAGTGTTGCGCAGAGACTTGGGAGTAGATGGATTGGAGTGGTGGGGCGCCTTTATTATATGAGAGTCCAAACTCTGTTGCATTCACATCGTGCTGGCTCTAGTCTGCTTCTCCAATTAATTCCCTCTACATGTAATTGAGGATGCATCATTGACCGTTCAACGTCTCGGGAATCGCTACCCTCTTCCTCCTTGGCATTCTAGCACCTATGGACCCGTCGATGACGAGGTGCCTATGGTGACTTCGTAAATTTCAAGATGATACTTAGTGCCGTGCGTGTGTGCGTTCATAGGGGTGAGTGTATGCGCGTGTATATGAGCGCTTGCGTCTGTACTGTGTCAAAAAAACAACGTAAATGCGTGTCAAAAAGAGACTAGTCAGTATACTCAATATTGTGCAACTCGGAGAGGAAAACGATAGAACTAGTACGTACTTATTTACGGTGCAGATTCACTCATTTTGCTCCATATGTACTCTGTCTCGGTGTAGTCTAGTCACTTGTTGAAATCTCTAGAAGGGCAAATACTCCTTTCTGGTTTACAGGGCTATACTAGCAAGTAGTTGTACGTACTAATACAATAGTGGGCTCACATAGCAATTTTGTCTCATGCAAGAGCCTGGCTATATGCGTGCTCCAATGTTCGCAACTGCAACGTTCGGTTTGCGCTTGGCTCTTCACCTCTCCGAGAAGACGAACAATGATGTTACTACTACTGCTTCTACAGTGTCGAATCCACTGCTGCATGTCCGTCCACCGCGAGCGGGACGGATAGCTTGTTGTAGAAGTACTACTAAGAAAAAGCCTGGCCTCATTTGCGAGCAACAGCGCGCATGGGCGAGGGAGAAGGCGTGTAGTAAAATCAAGCTTCTCCTCGTTCTACGAGTTGACGCGACACATCATAGCACTGGCCCCACATGCTTGCCTCTAAACTTGGCTAACAGACCCGCAGTGTACAATATATTTGCTGCAACCTCTAACATTTAACCACCACAAATTAAAATATATGTGGTCGTATGCATCATTCTGATGCAGAGGCCGGGGAGTCCCCCCTTTTCGAAAAAAAAACAAATTAAAATTTATATATTCCTGTCTTGACCAGATGAGCGTGCAAACTACAATCACCAGGGTGATAGGTAGGGCCAGAAGACTATTTTAATTTTAAAAAAAACTTCAAGATGGCCACATAGCATGGAGCCGACCCCAACGATTTTAAGCTTACAGGCACGGTACACGCTATCTAGACTACTGTACACATGAAACTGCCACGCAAGCGTCCAGGCTGCGCTTGGCTCTTCGCCTCTTTGGGAAGTCGAACAATGATGGTGTACTACTGCACTGGAGGAGTACTACAGTACGCTTCTGGCCATCTGACACCAATTGAACTACTGCATGTCCACCGCATGTGGGAGGGAGAGCGTGTAGCGAAAGCTTCTCCTAGTCTTGCCAGCCACCACGCTCATGGGCGAGGGAGGGACGCTCCTGTCTTTGCGTGTATGACAGGTGGGCCTGACAGGTGTGTGGCCAACCTGTCATACAGCCAAAGGCAGGTGCAGTTAAGTCCGCGAGGGAGAGGATAATCAAACTTCTCGTTGATGTACGAGTTGACGCGACACATCAAAGCACTGCACTCGATATATTTCAATAATTTAGGGTTACCAATGCATTAATACAACGCATGCATGCATGCATGCCGTGACTCTCCTTTTGATACTTGCATGTGTTGATTTAATGCACCTTGAAGTAGTACTCCCTCCGATTCCTTTTACTTTGCGTATAACTTTTTCTTGTTTTTCTCAGATTAGTCTACGCGTCCGCGTTGGTTTCCATCTGTGCCCCCGCTCGATTAGTTCTGCCCCCATTAATCGCACCAGTTTCCAAAGCAGAAAATGGCTACAGGCAAACACGTGCAGCGCCAGATGCGGCTTGACCGCCTGGGCAAGCCAACTCAAGCGAAAAGGAAGGAGGACCAGCCAACCATTGCATGCGCATTTACTGTCGATATTTATGCAGCTTACTCATGCGCAGGGGCAAATTTGTCCAGAAAACTCAAACTACTGCCTTCCTTGGTATGCAGGAGGACAGTTATGCGCAGAGTATAAAATATGTGACGGTAAAGCTTTGTAATGCCCCGACCCAAGCGAGAGATGGTTGTGCACGAGGAGGGCGAGATCATGCAAACGGAACAGGAACTGACGAGGGAGCTCACTAAGGTCTTGATGGACCTCACCGTGCTCCACTGCCCCTTGTGCCTCCGCCCCTTGACGCCTCCAATGTATGAGGTTCGAATACACCTCATCCATTCGGCTGATTGAGCAAGGTGCAGGTTTCTTGATTGATGTGTTGTTCGATTGATTTCTGCAGTGCAAGGGAGGGCACCTGGCCTGCGTGGACTGCCGCATCGAGTGCCCCGGGAACCAGCGGCAGTGCCAGAAGTGTGAGCGCGGCGGTGGCTTCGACGTGCGGAACACGGCGGTGGACGCCGTCGTTTCGTCTCTAAGGGTGGAGTGCCCGCACGAAGGCTGTGGGCTCTACGTCACTTACCACAAGCTCGCCGATCACCAGAGCGTGTGTCCGCTCGTGCCCTGCAAATGCCCCGTGCCCGTCTGCGGCTACGAAGGCCCACCGCCAGCGCTCTACCACCACATCAGCAACGCGCATCCCATGCCCGTGCACAGGATCCAGTACGGCAAGGTGTTCCAGCTGCAAGTGCCACTGTCGGAGCCACGGCTCTTGCTGTTTGCGGAGGAGGACCGCCACGCATTTTTCTTGGTCGGCGGCATGCTCGACATTAGCGCGCCTATCGCCGTGTTGGTCGTCTCCATGAGAGCGGGGGCATCCCCACTGCGGCACTACTGGGCCAAGCTGTGGGCGAACGGCCCGCCGGGGGAGCCCAAAGGCACGACCGATGCCGTCGAGGTGGAAATGGAGGTGACAAGCAGCAAGGATCCCGGCGACATCGACGTGCAGGAGCTGACCTTCTTGACAGTTCCGCCCAAGCTGCTGGCCGGGGCTAAGCTTGTGTCCCTCCACATTCAGATTGACAATTTCACGTCCTAAATGTTTCGACAGTGCCTTCTGTTTATCTTAATAATATGCTAATATAGGGATTATCTTGGTCTACTTTAGCTGAAGAAATGGTGGGTTTTGGTGGCGATGCAGCAATTACTTTGACATCAAATCAGTAATTTCCAACAGTCGAACGGATATTTTGTGTCTGTTGGATATAAAGTTCCTTTGGGTAAGAAGTACTACTTGTCATCAAAATGGATAAAAGGAGATGTATGTAGATGTATTTTAGTTCTAGATACGTCCCTTTTTATCCATTTTGATGACAAGCACTCCCTCCGTTCCAAAAAACATGCCTTCCATTTGTCAAAATATAGATGTATCAAGACATGTTTTAGTATTTAGGTACATCCATGATAGAGCCAATCAGATGGTTGAGAACACTACAATTCGTAGCTACAGATGCGTGTGTGACTCCTAGATGCAGAGGCCGGGGGTCATCATCCTCCTTTTCGAGAAAAAACAGACGCGTGTGTGAGAGGACGAGTGCGTGCATGCACCTCTTCTCTTCCTGTATAACGTACTACTAAACTTAGAGTACAAGTTTTTGTGGGTGGCACGATGGTGCGTGCGAGAAGTCCCGAGAGATAGGTTTAATGCATCTGAAAAAAGGACTAGCCTAGAGCTCGCCACACGGGTATTTATAAATTTTGAGCTTGCGTCTCGTCACATTCCAAATTACTCCACGCTATATTGCAGACCTGTTCACACTGATCACAACCTAAACGGTTTCCCACTTAGGAGCGTATTAGTGCCACGCTATATTGAATTCCAAACCTGTTCACACCGATCACAGCCTAAACGGCTTCCCACTTAGGAGCGTATTAGTACTCGGTTATAAATACAAGTATGCCAAGATGACTACACATTCCTCCTCAACTCCTCATCCACAAAAACAAACAAGTCATTCAGCATCCTTCCCTTGCGTCTGCCATGGCCAACATGAGTTCTGGGTCGACAGATTGCTACTAGGGAGAGGCGAGCATTAAAGCGGAAGCACGAGAGATGTCCCGCCTCGCTGCGAGAGCAGGCGACATGTCCCGCCGCACGGAAGTAGCAGCACAGAGGTCCCGCCGCGCCGCTGAAGCAACACGGAGGTCCCGCCGCGCCGTCGATGCAGCAGACTGGTCCGGCCGCGCCGCGGAAGCAGCAGAGATGTCTCGCCGCGCCACGAATGCAGCATAGATGTCCTGCCACGCCGCGGCGGCCTGGGAAAATTTCTCGCGGGCAGGCGATGACTGTTACAGGCGCATGCATGTGATCGTCCATAGCCAGATGGATCAGATCTCCGGCTTGGCGAGGTTGCAGGACGGCGTGAAAGCCTCGTTTGAACAGGCTACCGGCGTCATCCGACAACTAAGGGAGGGCAATGAGAGGCTCCGGGCCGAGCGCGACCTGCTGAGGGAGAAGATCGTCCGAAGCAGACTAGCAGGAGGTGACTAGTGCCTTGTTGAAGAGGACCGGCGTCATCGTCAAGAAACTTATGGACGAGAATGACATGCTCCGCAACAAGCGCCAAAGGCTGGTGGAGGAATCCGTGGATGTTCTCAAGCAGCGTCTTGAGGACACGAAAGAGCTCATCTCCGCTCGCCGCGGAGACTAGTTCTCGCGGCCTACAGCAATGCATCAAGAAAGTAGAGATCAGCGAGCCAGATCCTTGTCTTCCTTCTTCTTTTGCCCTTGTGTATTTTGGGCGTAGCCGCATGTGGCTTTTTTAATTTTCTTTCTAATTATGTAAGACAATTAATCGTCCTTATCTTTCTGTGGAAGATCAATGTTGCAAGGCTGGAATGAAGAAAACTCTTGATGTGGCGACCCTGGCGTTGCTGTTCTTCTAGTTGCTGATGGGCTTCCTTCAGTTTCCTGGTTTATATTGATGTAATAGTCGGTTTAGGATGTGGATTGTGTCATCGGTTGTGAAATGTTGGGTTCTAGCGCGGATGTTTGGCCTTTGTTGGCCTCTTGGGATGTTGCGATTTCAATCTGGTACTCCCTCCGTCTCATAATGTAAGACGTTTTTTGACACTATACTAGTGTCAAAAAGCGTCTTATATTATGGGATGGAAGGAGTAGCTTTTAGTCCTTCGTGTTAGGCTGGAGTTGTGCTGAACTTCTTGTGAATTGTGGTGGTTTTCAGTAATGAAAATCGGAAGGGGCAAGCCCTTCTTTGATAAAAAAATCGTCCTTATATATTCATCAGTGTCGGTGTCAAAACCGGCGGATCTCGGGTAGGGGGTCCCGAACTGTGCGTCTAGGCGGATGGTAACAGGAGACAAGGGACACGATGTTTTACCCAGGTTTGGGCCCTCTTGATGGAGGTAAAACCCTATGTCCTGCTTGATTGATATTGATGATGTGGGTATTACAAGAGTAGATCTACCACGAGATCAAGGAGGCTAAACCCTAGAAGCTAGCCTATGGTATGATTGTTGTTCGTCCTACGGACTAAAACCATCTGGTTTATATAGACATCAGAGAGGGCTAGGGTTACACAGAGTCGGTTACAATGGTAGGAGATCTACATATCCGTATCGCCAAGCTTGCCTTCCACGCCAAGGAAAGTCCCATCCGGACACGGAATGAAGTCTTCAATCTTGTATCTTCATAGTCTTGGAGTCCGGCCGATGATGATAGTTCGGCTATCCAAACACCCCCTAGTCCAGGACTCCCTCAGTAGCCCCTGAACCAGGCTTCAATGCCGACGAGTCCGGCGCGTATATTGTCTTCGGCGTTTGCAAGGCGGGTTCTCCTCCATATTCCATGTGTTTGCCGAATAGTGTCCGGTTTCCTTATAAATGTTGCGCTCCTTGGCTTCCACGTCCAATAATGGCCCTCTTCCACGTGTCGTATGAATGCGAAAAGCCAGGGTATTTTTACGTGTTACCCCCCTAGCTGCGCGAATAAGCCGCCTATAAGAGAGGCGAGGATCCAGATAAGAATCACACCATCCTCCTTCCGCAAGTACTCATCGAAGCGCATCTGACAAAAATCCATTCCAACATGGACAGTCGACGCGGCTCCTCCTCTCGCGCTCCCAGTCCTCAGCCAGGAGATTGGAGGAGATGTTCAGTCCTGCATAGCGAGTTAGTGACACTCCAAGTAGAGGGATACCTTCCCCCGGCCTTTATGGTTCCGGTTCGAGCCGGACTGGCCACCTACAAGGGTGTGAAGTAGGCGGAGAGCGTCCCCAATCCCTCCAAAGAAGAGCGGGTATGCTTCGTCCCCTACCTAATAAGGGGACTCGGATTTCCCATACATCCGTTTCTCCGGGGGCTCCTAGAGTTCTATGGGCTCCAACTTCACCACCTCACACCTGCCTCCATCTTGCACATCGCGGGCTTTGTAGCTCTTTGCGAGCTGTTCTTGGGCATCGAGCCCCATTTTGCGATGAGGAAGAGATTGTTTTGCCTCGTACCCCGTTCTTATGAGGGGTCGATATATCAAGTGGGCGGAGCCGAAATATGGCGCATCGCCGGGACCGGATATCTATCCGGAACCCCGAAGAAGGCGTCCGAAGACTGGCCTTCGGAGTGGTTCTATATGGAAGACACCCCGCTGCCAGATCCAGTTCGGATCAGCCTCCCGGAGTTTAGCAATGCTCCTCTGAAGAAACGCCTGAGTTAGCGCCCGCGGAGCCCTCAACGGGAAGATGATCGGAGCGTCCAATATCTGATGGGCCGGATGAGGTTACTGGCCCATTCCGGATTGACCATGATTGGAGTCATGGCCACATGCATTATGCGAGGGGTGCAGCCGCTCCAATATAGGGGCCACCCCATGTGGGATTTCAACGGGGAGAATGACGCCACCCGTCATGGCCGCAAGGGGCCGGGATCGGGCGCCGATCTGGTGAAGATCCTGTCCGGCTTGTACAAGGGGGAGAAGGAGGACTTCCTCCGCATGAGTCCATTGAATGGATTCTCCATGAATAACCCTCGGAGCTGGGTAAGCGGACGTTTATATATCCGATCCGTGCTTTCAAAGATAAGTGTCTTACTTTATGATTTCGACGCAGGAACTGCGCCGGGATGTGGAGGGCATAGAAAGCCCGACTCCACAACCCGAGGATCTGGGAAGATCCCTTGATCCGGCCTCCGGGGAGGATCCGGACATAATGGTGGAACTGATTGACGGGGTGTTCCACCAACTCAGCATAGACAATGCTCTAGTCGCCATTACGGCTGACTACCCCAGTTTATCTCCGGCTTCCCAGGTGAGTACGACCGAAGTCCTGAGACCATTACTTTTTTAATGCTTATTTCTGACCACCTGTACCAACGGTGCTTCGCAGGAGGTGCCTTTACAGCGGGAAGCCGAGCCCGCGGCGACTGACCAACCAGGGTCAGTGCGGCCCAGCAGGCGGAAGAGGAGTGCGGCGCAAATTGAAACGTTGCCGCAAAGGTATGGCGCACCATTATCTTTAAGGGAAAGACTCCTGGGAGGTATATTAATGCTCATGATTCTTCCAGGAGAAAGAGCGCTCGCCGTACTGTTCCCGGAGAGGTTGCCAACCAGGCCTCCGCCAGCCAGGTTCCAACACCTAGTCCGGAGGGGGAGGCGAGCGCAAGGCGCGAGCCGGATGCTCCTCCAATGGAGGATGCCGACAGGTTGTCCGCCACCAGGTCTGAGGTGGAGACCGCCATGAATCACAGGCGCCGTCGGACAATTCTTCGTGATGCGTATTTCTTCCCAGAGGCGTTGAATGCCTTTAATGCGGGAGACGCGCACCTCCGTGCTGCTCAAGATGGTTTCACCAGAGCCACGGAGCAGTATGTGAAAGACATACAGGTGAGGAATTTTAATAGTTATATATGCCAGTAGCCCCCGAGACTTAAAATAGTTAAACTAACTGATTTAAGGATCATTTGTTATGCAGGATCTTACGGAGAAGAATACCCACCTGTCCCAGGAGCTTCAAGAATGCAAGGCCCAACTTGAGGCCGCACTAGCCGCCGCCAGGGGGGCCACAGAGACCCCCTCTGGTAATACATATTTCGAAAAGATAAGTAGTTTATGAAGTGCGGCGTGTGTGTTTAGTCTGGCAATAATATTGCAGAGGGTGTCGGACTAGATCCGGACAAGCAACATCTGTTGTGCCAGCTGAAGGCCGGTGAGAAGGTGCTTATGAGGGCGCAGCAGGAGAGGAACAAAATCCAAGATGGCAACACCCAGCTGGGCGAAGAACTAAAAGATGTTCGGGTCCAGCTGTCTAACTCCGTAAAGGAGAATCGGCGGCTTCGTCGCGGCATTTACAGTAAGTGCTTGAGCAAACTCTTTTGAAAAGAAGAGTTCAGCGAGGAAGTCGATTGACAGAAATGTGTCTGCAGGTGTGCTCACGGGTTGTCCGGCGGAGGAAATGCCTGGTTCCACGGGTGACCTTCTTCTCGAGCTGCTGCAACTGCACGAACATGTCCGGCAGGCGATGAGCGGCATCGTTCAGGCCTTATGGCCTTCCGTCTCCCTACCCGAGGGTCTTGGAGGGCTTGCTGAGAAGCTTCAGGGAGTACGGCAGCGCTTCCGTCTGTGGAAGATATCGGCCTGCCGTCAAGGCGCCAGGGAGGCCTGGGCCATGGTGAAGACGCAGTACATGAAGGCTGATCCAAACCACATGGCCGAGGTCGGACCTGTGGGGCCCGATGGGAAGGAGATCCCTGTGAGCCTGATGTACGGCCAAGTAGAGTTGGCCGCGAAATATTCCCAACGGGGCTGTAAACTAGACAGCCTGTTAGATGGGATTGAAGAGGAGTACAATCAGTCAGTTTGACGATGTAATTGAAAATGACATGTAAAATGCCTTCTAGCCGGATTGTAGATCGTTTGTCTTTGCGGACCTTTTCGCTTCAACCTCGGGACCCAACAGTCCGGAGTGTGTCCGAATACCCTCACGGTTATACAAAAACCGGGGTATGCATGGAGACCAGGCGTAGGGGTCATAAGTGCTTTATCAGACAAATGCCCAACTAGCTATGTTATATTACATGGTTAGTAAGAAACATCTTCCAGGGAGAATAGTTCCGTTAGGGGTTCCTTTCCCTGGGAGGCATGCCCTAAAGTGCATGTCCGGACTGCGAAAAGAGCAGAAAAAGCATCTGGGGGTAGATAAATAAATAAGTAATAAATCATCTTTCAAGTCACCGACCGAATATTCCCTTAAGAATGCTAGCCTTCGGCTTCACCCAGTCTGAGGTACACATCCGGCTGACCCGGCAGTAACAATCACAGAGGTGCTCCCTTTACATCCTAGCCGAACAATCGGGAACGTAGGGGTAAGCACAGGAGCCAGGCAACCCAGCTTGGCCAAAACTTAAGTCATATCGATGCATATAAGGGTGAGTAAAAGGTACATGCGGAAGTATGACACATGTGTTGGGCATGAAGCCCGTATAAATAAGCTTCTGTTAAAGAAGCCCCCAGGTATAACGAGTGCGGGTAGCACATCAAGTGTGTGCGAACAATGCGCAGATCAGCCCTCAAAGGCTTTTACTGAAAGAGGGAGGAAAAAGGAGGGAAACCAAAGACAGCGAAACAAATATGAAAGGTGGACGGAGGAAGGAGACGAACTCTGAGTCCGGCGCTAGGTGTAGAATCTTCGGAGACGGGCTGCGTTCCATGGGTTCGGCTCGAGTCAGTTGTTAGATGCGTTGCGTAGACGGTATGCACCGCCGGTAAGGACTTGGTCGATGATGAAGGGACCTTCCCATTTGGGCTTAAGTTTGTCCTTTTTCTTGTCCGGCAGGCGTAGAACTAGCTCGCCAACATTGTAAGTTTTGGCCCGTACTTCTCTGCTTTGATATCTTCGAGCCTGCTGCTGATAGAATGCGGAACGGGATTTTGCCACATCGCTCTCCTCCTCTAAGGCGTCCAAACTGTCCTGCCGATCCAACTCGGCTTCTCTTTCTTCGTACATGCGCACGCGAGGTGAGTCATGAATTATATCGCAGGGCAAAACTGCCTCTGCGTCGTATACCATAAAAAATTGTGTGAATCCGGTAGTGCGGTTTGGCGTGGTCCGCAGCCCCCAGAGTACGGAGTCAAGATCCTCTACCCAGTGCGTGTTAGATTCCGTGAGGGACCGCACTAATCTGGGTTTAATGCCGCTCATGATTAGACCATTTTCTCGTTCGACTTGACCGTTAGTTTGAGGGTGATACACTGAAGCGTAGTCGAGCTTGATGCCCATGTTTTTGCACCAGAGTTTAACCTCGTCGGCCGTGAAATTCGTGTCGTTATCAGTGATGATGCTGTGGGGGACGCCAAAACGGTGTACTACCCCGGATATGAAGTCTATCACAGGTCCGGATTCTGCTGTTTTAACCGGCTTGGCCTCTATCCATTTGATGAATTTGTCCACCATGACCAATAAGTATTTTTGCTTGTGGGTTCCCCCTTTAAGGGGTCCAACCATGTCAAGCCCTCAGACCGCGAACGGCCAAGTGATGGGTATAGTTTTGAGGGCGGTGGGTGGCATGTGGCTTTGATTAG
Organism: Triticum dicoccoides; assembly: GCF_002162155.2. Taxonomy (NCBI): domain Eukaryota; kingdom Viridiplantae; phylum Streptophyta; class Magnoliopsida; order Poales; family Poaceae; genus Triticum; species Triticum dicoccoides. The sequence continues at coordinate 70,014,058 of NC_041387.1, read as the reverse complement.
CAAAGAGATGGAAACCGACGCATCGTTGGACTAAGTCCTGAGCATCTGCCCGGGCTGTCGGCCAATAAAATCCTGTACGGAAGGCCTTGCCTACAAGGGCCCGGGCTACGGCGTGGTGCCCGCCGAGTCCGGCATGAATTTTAGCCAGGAGATTTCGCCCTTCCTCTGCGGAGATACACCTTTGAAGGACTCCGGTTGTGCTTTTCTTATAAAGTTCTCCCTCATGGACCTTGTAGGCTTTAGATCACCGAACTATGCAGCGGGCCTCATTTTGGTCTTCGGGAAGTTATTGCCTAATTAAGTAGGCTAGGAATGGTTCCGTCCACGGGGCAATTACTGCCATTATTTCGTGGGCTGAAGGTGTTATTTCATTGGCTGAGCCACCGATTGTGTCAGAATGTTCCGTGTTGGGTGGTGCAGTTGGTTCCGGGTTGTTATTTACGGACTCCTCTTCCCATAATACGGATGGCTTAAAGAGCCGCTCTAGGAAGATGTTTGGAGGGACGGCGTCGCGTTTTGCGCTGATGCGTGCCAACATGTCTGCTGCCTGGTTATTATCCCGGGCTACATGGTGGAACTCGAGTCCTTCGAACCGAGATGACATTTTTAGGACGGCGTTACGGTAGGCTGCCATTTTCGGATCCTTGGCGTCAAAGTCTCCATTTACTTGGGATATTGCAAGGTTTGAATCCCCGCGCACCTCTAGGCGTTGAATACCCATGGAGATTGCCATCCGGAGACCATGTAGAAGGGCCTCGTATTCGGCTGCGTTGTTGGAGTCCGTGTACATTATTTGAAGTGCGTATTGGACTGTGTCTCCGGTTGGGGACGTCAAGACGACGCCAGCCCCCAAGCCAGCCAACATTTTGGAGCCGTCGAAATGCATGATCCAATTGGAGTATGCGCCGTACTCTTTAGGGAGTTCGGCTTCGGTCCATTCGGTGATGAACTCAGCCAAAACTTGCGACTTTATAGCTCGCCGTGGTTTGTAGGTTATGTCAAATGGTAAGAGCTCAATGGCCCATTTTGCAATCCTGCCCGTCGCGTCACGATTGTTTATAATATCATTGAGAGGTACTTCGGAGGCCACCATTATGGAGCACTCTTGAAAGTAGTGTCGCAGCTTCCGGGATGCCATGAACACCGCGTACACTATCTTTTGATAATGTGGGTACCGAGACTTGCATGGAGTTAAGACAGTGGATACGTACTACACTGGTTTTTGAAGAGGGAATTTGTGCCCTTATGTTTCTCGTTCGACGACGAGTACCGCGCTAACAACTTGATGTGTTGCCACGATATATAATAACATCGCTTCGCCCAGGTTGGGCGCGGCCAGGACCGGATTTGTTGCCAATATGGCCTTAATTTCTTTGAGTCCGGCCGTGGCAGCATCCGTCCATTCGAAGTGTTCGGTGCGCCGGAGGAGGCGATAGAGGGGCAGTGCCTTTTCTCCCAAACGAGAGATGAAGCGGATTAGAGCCTCCACGCATACAGTTAGTTTTTGTATTTGTTTGAGATCTTTTGGGATATCCAATTGTGACAGAGCTCAGATCTTGGCTGGGTTTGCTTCAATTCCTCTACCCGATACAATGAAGCCCAAGAGCTTTCCGGCTGGTACGCCAAAAACACATTTTTCCGGGTTGAGCTTAATGTCGTATGCTCGGAGGTTGTCGAATGTAAGCCTCAAATCGTCTACTAGAGTTTCGACGTGTTTGGTCTTAACGACCACATCGTCTATGTATGCCTCCACTGTTTTGCCTATCTGGGTAGCCAGACATGTCTGAATCATGCGCTGATATGTTGCGCCGGCGTTTTTGAGTCCGAAGGGCATTGTGTTGAAGCAGAATGGTCCGTATGGAGTAATGTATGCCGTTGCGGCCTGGTCTTTTTCCGCCATCTTGATTTGATGGTATCCGGAGTATGCGTCGAGGAAGCACAATGAATCGTGCCATGCGGTAGCATCGATGATTTGGTCAATGCGGGGGAGGGGAAAGGATCCTTTGGGCACGCCTTGTTAAGGTCTTTGAAATCTACACAAAGACGCCAGGATTTGTCCTTTTTTGGTACCATTACCAGGTTTGCTAGCCAGTCCGGATGTTTTATATCTCTGATGAATCCGGCTTCTAAGAGTCTGGCTAGCTCCTCTCCCATTGCCTATCTTTTGGGTTCGGAAAATCGTCGAAGAGCCTGTTTGACTGGCTTGAATCCTTTTAGGATATTTAGGTTGTGTTCTGCCAGCCTGCGTGGGATTCCTGGCATATCTGAAGGGTGCCAAGCAAAAATGTCCCAATTTTCCCAAAGGAATTCTCGTAGTGCGGCTTCTACATCAGGGTTTAATTGTGCCCCAATGGAGGCCGTCTTTGTGTGGTCTGTTGGATGGACCTGGAATTTGACTATTTGGTCTGCTGGTTTAAAAGAGGTGGACTTAGATCTCTTATCGAGTATCACGTCGTCCCTATCCACCGTGGAGCATAGCGCAGTGAGTTCCTCTGCCGCTAGGGCTTCGGATAGTGCCTCTAGGGCTAGTGCGGCTATCTTATTTTCAGCACAGAGTGCTATATCTGGATCACTGACAAGAGTGATGATTCCATTGGGCCCGGGCATTTTAAGCTTCATGTACCCGTAATGGGGTATAGCCTGGAAAATTGTGAATGCCTCTCGCCGTAACAAGGCATGATATCCGCTGCCGAACGGGGCCACTTGGAACGTGGCCTCCTCGGACCTGTAATTGTCCAGTGAGCCGAACACTACATCTAGTGTGATTTTTCCTGTGCAGCGTACTTCCGGACTAGGGATTATTCATCTAAAGGTTGTGCTGCTTCGCTCAATGCGGCTCCAGTCAATTTCCATTTTTTGGAGGGTTTCCTCGTAGATGAGGTTTAATCCGCTGCCGCCATCCATGAGTACCTTGGTAAGACGAAAGCTGTCCACTATCGGACTGAGGACCAATGCGGCTGGTGCTCGGGCTGTTCGGAATTTAGGTTCGTCGCTAGCATTGAAGGTGATAGCCATGTCGCTCCATGGACTTGTTGTTGCTACTTGGTAGACTTCGGCGAGGCTGCGGATTGTTCGTTTCCGCATATTGTTTGATGCGGAAGTCTCGAAGACTGTTAATACCGTACTGGTACTGTTGGGCTGGTTACCCGGGGCTAGAAAACCTTCGCCGCTTTTGGCCACCTGTCGTAGTATCCAACATGCTCGAAGGCTATGTGTTGGAGTGGCGCCCTCTGTACTATGGATTTTACAGGGTCCGTTGAGCCATCCCTCCAGTACGGTTTCGTGCCCTTTAGGGTTTTTTTGCTTTTTGGTTTTTAACCCAGGTGCTTGAGTATGACGCACCCTTTTATTTCAAACTAGGGTTGTGTTCAGGGCCGGATTGTCCCAAAACCTGGTTTCAGTTTTCCAGGCACTCTCCATCGCACAGCATTTTTGTACTATGGTCGCCAGGTCGGCGAAGCGTGTAACTTCATGACGACTTATGGCATTCATGATTCCCTTGTCCGTGCAATTATTGCAGAAAATTGAGATTGCGCTTTCCTCATGGCAGTCCTTTATCCTGTCCATAACTAGGAGGAATCTGGGCCAGTAATGATGTACTGTTTCATCGGGCTCTTGCCGTATTTGAGATAGATCGCTTATGTTTGGGTGGGCGGGCGGAATTAAATTCGGAACCCCACCCAATCTGAGGCTCAAAGGCCGAGAAGTTTCCGGATTTGGAAGCTTGGATTGCTGGATGTTATCCAACAAATCTGGTCCGATGCCTGGGTTCAGTACTTGATTGACGTCCGTCCCTCCGCGGGAATCCGGCATGGAGGGATCGGGAATCTGGACATAACTGGTCTTTAACATAGAAGAAGAGTCGCCGCGTTGTTCCTCTACCACAACAATGTCGTGGGTAGCCTGGGGAGAGTTAATTTCTCTCAGATCGGTTTTAAGCCCAATCTGATCGTAGTCTGTAGTGACTCCCAGGGCGGCGATGCGATCCAAGAGCTCATTTACGGAGGAGAGCTCCATCGGATCTAGCTGCTCGGCGAATTCCGAGTTGACGTGAAGATCGCTTTTGATGACCTGAGAGGTCATTGTCGGAGCGGTGGCCGAACAGGCGGTCATAAGAAAAGCGCCTAGCCAGATAGTTTGGCCGGTGGCCAAAGCTCCCTTGACGATGGCGCCGTCTTTAAAGATGGGAAAAGGCATCCCTCCTGATTGCGACGGCATAGAGGAACTCTCAATGAAAGCACCAATGTCGGTGTCAAAACCGGCGGATCTCGGGTAGGGGGTCCCGAACTGTGCGTCTAGGCAGATGGTAACAGGAGACAAGGGACACGATGTTTTACCCAGGTTCGGGCCCTCTTGATGGAGGTAAAACCCTACGTCCTGCTTGATTGATATTGATGATGTGGGTATTACAAGAGTAGATCTACCACGAGATCAAGGAGGCTAAACCCTAGAAGCTAGCCTATGGTATGATTGTTGTTCGTCCTACGGACTAAAACCATCCGGTTTATATAGACACGGGAGAGGGCTAGGGTTATACAGAGTCGGTTACAATGGTAGGAGATCTACATATCTGTATCGCCAAGCTTGCCTTCCAAGCCAAGGAAAGTCCCATCCGGACATGGGACGAAGTCTTCAATCTTGTATCTTCATAGTCTTGGAGTCCGGCCGATGATGATAGTTCGGCTATCCGGACACCCCCTAGTCCAGGACTCCCTCAATCAGTCTTGCTATAAGTCGCAGTAGATGCTATATAGGTCCGTCGGATCTTACATCAAGATCCGTGCTGTCAGATTTTCTTTTTTCTCTCTTAAATCTCAGTCGAGTGAGACATAGCCACGCCATTAAACAGAGGCTCGGGCGCCATTAATGGAGACCTTGGGAGAGAGGTGGACGGCAGATGGAGGTCAAAGGGCTCTCCTCCCGATAAGCACGCACAGGGGTCTGATCGCACGCCTCTCGTACTCAAATAGCTACCCTACACGGAGCCTCCTAGCTAATAAAAAATGGGGACGCGTGGCGGCACATAAATGGTACTAGTAAGTAGAACGCCCACGGTTTCAATAATACTTGTATTTCCGATTGTAACGTGACAGCACTTGTTCCAAAATGACTTTGTTGATTGTTAATGTGTGCGCCTTCGCAAATCAGACTGCAAATTTACCACAGCATGTTGGTGCCATGTCATGGCACCAAGCCAAGTTTCATTATTTTCATGCGTGTTTTGGATTTACAGGAATTAAAAAACTAAGTTTCTCAATGTTTCCAACCCAGCCACGACGCCCAGAATTTGGAATTTCATTCCCATTTCTTGCATGGAACCTAGAAATTTACCTGAGGACACACATGTGATTTTTCAACCAACTTTGGTGCACTGGAACATGGGCTTGTATTTCAAATTTGAATTATGCACACAAAGGTGACACGTTCTCTCCCAGAACGACGAGCCTTCTTGAGAGAAGCTCCGATTTGCAAGAAGCTTATAGCAAAATTTGTTCCTATTCAGCCAAATTTTTTTACCACGGCATGGTACTACCATGACATGACACCATGCCAAGTTTCATGATTTTAAAACCAAGTTTCTCAATGTTCTTGACCGAGCCACGATGCCCAGATGTTTGAATCTTATTCTCATTTTTTGCATGGGAGTAGAAATTCACCCGAGGACACAAATGTGATTTTCAACCAACTTTGGTGCACGGGAGCATGTGCTTGTAGTTCAAATTTGAATTATGCACATTAAATGACCAAAAACTCAATTAATGTGTAAATAAGGCCAAACGAAGCCGGAATAATTCCAAAATTTAACAGGGCACTCATGTAGTTCTATGTTGCCTTTGTAAATAAACTCAAGGGGGACAACGTATATCGTTTCGCACTCAAAGGTGACACGTTCCCTCTCAGAACCACGAGCCTTCTTGAGAGAAGCTTCGGTTTGCAAGAAGCTTATACCAAAATATGTTCCTATTCGGCCTTTTTTTTTACCACAACATGGTAGTACCATGACATGACATCCATGCCAAGTTTCATGATTTTCAGACGTCTTTTGGATTTACAAGAATTTTAAAACCAAGTTTCTCAATGTTCTCGGTCGAGCCATGATGCCCAGATGTTTTAATTTTATTCTCATTTCTTGCATGGGACCTAGAAATTCACCCGAGGACACAAATGTGATTTTTCAATGAACTTTGGTGCACGAGAGCATGTGCTTGTAGTTCAAATTTGACTTATGCACATTAAATGACTAGAAACTCAATTAATGTATAAAAAACGACAAACGAACCCAGAATAATTCCAAAATTTAACATGGCACTAATGTGGTTCTATGTTGCCTTTGTTAAGAAACTCAAGGGCGGGGGGGCACATTCCCTCTTAGAACCACGAGCTTCCAAATTGGCCCAATTTTTTACCACAACATGTTAGTGCCATGACATGACACCATGCCAAGTTTCATTACATGAATTTAAAATCTAAGTTTCTTGATGTTCTCGGCAGAGTCATGACACCCAGATGCTTGAATTTCATTCTCATTTCTTCCATGGGACTTAGAAATTCAACCAAGGACACACATGTGATCTTTCAACCCACTTTGGTGGTACGAAGCATGTGCATGCAATTCATATTTAGAATATGCACATTAAAAGTCCCGAACATCTCGCTACCTAGACCAATAATGTACTATGATTTGAATTCAACATAAAATGGATACAGATATTTGAATTGGAGAGTGTATGGTACATGTAGTTCATAGTGAAATATGATTACTACTATATGCATGTCTTTTTGTTATCAAGATAATATTTAAATTATTGTATAACTTGACAACAATCGTATTCAAATAAGGAAAATTGATTCAAATTTAGTCCATATGGTAGACGACAATATATATGTTCACATGGTGGAGTAAAATGTTCATATATGATGGAAGATCAAAATGTATGACTACATCAATTATAAACCGCAAGGTCACGTAATGATATATTCGAATTCAACATAACATGGATTCAAAAATTGAAATTCGAGATCATGGCATCTGTAATCATATAAAAGGGGACATTAGTCTTTCTTTGGTGGGAATTGATTTGTTTTTTGTTGTTGTTGAGGGAAGTGCGAATCGATTTGGTACTGTGCAGGGTAATCATGTTCTCCCAAATTTTTTTACATTTTTCTTGTAGTTTTTTCAATGGCATCTATAGCAATATAGTAAAAGGGGACATGACTCTCTTGTGTCTTGTATGATTTTTTTACACGTAAGTTTGTTCTGCTGAACAAGGAATCCGCACCTTGTTATCCTGAAATTTTCAAGCTCGAGTATCTTTTGTCTCACCTGCTTTGAAACTCCCGCTTCTTCAACCCGCGCCGCGCCTTCTTATCCCGAAATTGGGACGCGCGCGAGAACTCCCTCCTCATCCGAAATCGCTCCCGCAGCCCAGACACGTGAAATCCCCCTTCTACCCCTCAGCCGGAAATGAAGCTCCACGTCGCGGTGTCAAAACCGGTGGGGGTACGCTGGTAACTTACCCTGCATTTCAGACAAGCGC
>NC_041387.1:69998050-70005999 GCF_002162155.2 Triticum dicoccoides | reverse complement strand
GAAACCCCACGCTCCTCCGTCGGCCTCCCGACCACCGCCTAGCCGGAGACTCTTTCCTGACTACATCGTCCACCGCAACAGCTCGCCGTCCCTCATCCACCGCACCGGATGAGGATCTTTTGTCAATCTCGTCGTCCCGCCGGATCAGCCGCCCCGTCCTCCACCTCCAAGGAGCTGCCCCGACGTTCGCCTCATCTATCGCGCCACCTCAATCCCCACAGCAACGTCTTGACCTGCCCCATCGGAACCACAACACCCTCACCAATTCCTCCGATGAAGCTGAGGCCAACTCGGCGCCACCAAGGAGGTTTTGCACTCACCGCTGCATTTTATCTTTTATTCGATCTCACGGGGCTGCCGGTGCTCGATACCGAGCAGACATGGCATCTCCATCGACGGCGCCGTCGCCGGCCACATCATCCACGGCGCCTCTCCCCCATGTCGTTGCTTCCTCGGCGGCGACTTCCACAACGGCACTAGCTGCAGCTGCTCCGACTCTCGCTCGTGCTGCGGCTCTGTTCTTGCTGTCGGTCGCGCTGCTGCACTGCTCCTGCTTTCGTTCGTGCTGCTGCTCTGCTCTTGCGCTCGCTTGCGCTGCTGCTGCTGTTGCATGACCTCCGGCAACTACAGGAGTTGCTACTTTAGCACTCGCTCGCGGTGCTACTGCACGACTTGCTCTCTGCTAGTGTGTTCCCTGCTCGAGCGTCTACTGATTTAGATCACTGCTTCTCTGCTACTAGTGCTCGAACGCCCTAAACATCTATTGCAATGCTCTGTTACTAGTTCAATCAGTTTTGACAGTAAAATTCAGTTTCGACTGTGAAGTTCATTTTCTTCAGGTAAGTTCAGAGTGAACAGTACTTACAGCATCTGTCGGAGCGGCCGTGGCGCGGCTGATGCATTTTACATATAGCACTTTTTGGTGATGTATTTTACATCATCTATTGCAGATGATATTAGGGTCCCACTTCAGATTAAGGTTGTCTGTCTTGTCATGCTTCAGCCTCGTCGCCGTACACCTTAGCGGAGCTGCTCCAATGACGGAACCGTCCATCACAGTGGAGCAGTACCCTCGGCACCATTTCCAGAGGCCTCGGATCTTCTTCCCCACCTCCGACAGTACACCAGCATCATCACCATCCTCCACGTCCAACCCAATGATGTTGAGGTCCACAAGGCTATGCCAAAGAGGTTGTACACTCGTCGCATCACTTTGTTTCTCCATTCCTCTGTTCTTCCAATTCATGTGAGCCAAACACCCAGGTTGACTGAAATCCTATGTTTCCAAATGCTCTGTTTTGCACATGCATTCCTATCCTATTCCTGTGTTTTTCCTGTCCCTGCGTTTATAGAATCCTCCAATTCTAAGGAGCCCTTACAGATTTATAACATTTTCAGATTGGCGTCAAAGAAAACTCCGTGTGTTATGTCCTGCTCCTGTTGTGCCTTCATCCACCCCACCTGAGGTGCACCATCGACAGAAGCGTTCACTATAGCAGAGATCCCCCCTGCAGACTTTCTTTCGCCGCCTTAGATCATCTTCCCCATTGCCGGCAGCCACGCCAACTGCATTACCATCATCGACTGAGCAGATGAACCTGAGGACTAGACAGTTCCAGAAGAGAGGTCGCAGTCTTTCGTGTTTGCTTATGTTATACATCGGTTATTATTACTTGCTACTTTATCGTTCAATCTTGAGTTTTGAATTGCCCGTGAGTCTCATATCGAGCCAGCAACAAATAGTATCTGTCTACTATCTATTTCATCTGGGGTCTTCTATGTGGTTCATGTTGGGTGGGCAACAAACAATAGATGATCCATTGTCTATCTTTTTAAACTGAAGCTATAATCTACTTGCTATCATTAGTTTTGGATCCATCCACTCGTTTGCTACCATCAGTCTTGATTTTTGCATGCACCCCTTAGGCCTTACAAAATCTAACTATTTTTTATTATGCATGTCAGATATTGTACACAATCGTACTGAACATGTATAGAAAAAGAAAAGACCGTTGCATGCGAATATAATGTCATACAGACGCTGCTCCATGGTGGGCGAAGTGCCCCGCCCCCCTCTCCTGCATTTCCAGATTGTATTCCAGAGGAAGATAACTGTTCAGATGGAGATTCAGAAGGAGCCGACCATGCTTGTTTACCACCTGAGGTGTTTGCTCTAACCTAGCATGCTCATGTTGGTCATATCATGCATATGGCGCCTTGCATTGCTTATATTATACATCTTATATGTCATCAGCTTAGTTCAGATTTGCTTTGTGTGAATGCCACCTGTTTGGTTTCTATATCATACTCCCACCATTCCTAAATATTTGTCTTTTTAGAGATTTCAACAAGTGACTACATACGAAACAAAATGAGTGAATCTACACTCTAAAATATATCTATATACATCCGTATGTGGTAGTCCATTTGAAATCTCAAAAAAGACAAATATTTAGGAATGGAGGGAGTATATGGGAATTATGCAATGCCATCTTCTTTAGCTAGGCATCATATACGTGAATCATGCAATGCCATCCTGTTTAGCCAGTCATCGTATATGTGAATTGTATCGTGCCATATTGTTTTCCATAATGTGTTCCATTTGTCAGCAATGTTTATACATTCATCTACTCTTCTTATGCATCAGCCATTTGAGTCGGTCATGGGAAAATCTGGAGTGAAAACAAGGTCTTCTGAGCAGTCAGTGCTACCTATCGATGCAGATTTCTTGCTGGTTACAGATAGCTCCTCAGAGGAGGATTCAGAGAGAGATGACCAGTCGTATTCCCCCCCCCGAGGTGCATGCTCTAACTTGGCTGGGTTATATTGCTCATATCATGCATATGGTGTCTTGCATTGGCATGCCATCTGCTTAGATTAGACATGCTTTGTGTGAATGCCTCCTGGTTGCTTTCTATATCACATATGTGAATTATGCAATGCCATGTTTTTCAGCCAGTTATCATATATGTGAATTATGCACCGCCATGGAGCGAGGCATCATATATGTGAATTATCTCATGCCATCTTTTTTTCATTACGTATTCCATTTGTCGAAAATCTGTGTATATTGAACTACTCTTCATGTGTATCAGCCATTTGAGCCGGTTATGGAAAAATCTGGAGTGAAAACAAGGTCTTCAGAGCAGGCAATGGTACCTGTTGAAGCATATATCTCGATGGTTACAGGGAGCTCCTCGGAGGAGGATTCAGAGACAGATGACCGGTCCTATATCCCACCTGAGGTGTATGCTCTAAGTTGCAATGTTTATATTTCTCATATGATGCATATGGTGTCTTGCATTGCTTAGTTTAGACATCATATGCACAATATTGAATTCTATCTGCTTAGTTTAGAGATCATACATGCGAGTGCCAGCTGCTTAGTATATGAACCAATTATGTCAATTATACCATGCCATCCCGTATACTTAGACAACATGTATGTGAATTATTTCATCCCAACCTATTTTAGAAAGACATCATATAGTTTTGTCACGTCATCCTGTTTAGGTACTCATCATATGTTGAATTATGCCATTATATCCTTTAAGTTATCCATCATATATCTGAAACTGTGTCATGCTATCCTGTTTAGTTAGGCATCATATATGTGAAATTGTGTCATGCTGTCCTGTTTGGTTAGACAACATATATGTGAATTACCACATCTGTCTATCATACAATATCTGTACGTTCAATTTCTTTTCTTGTTTATCAGCCATTTGAATTGGAGGGGGTGATGGCAGTATCTAAGGGAGCAAAAACCCGTTCTTCACAAAAGACAGTGCTACCCGTCGATGCAGATAGAACCATGGTTGTACTGGCCCACAAACTAGCCCCACCACACATAATCGGGACTCTTCCAGATTGCACACTTACACCGTTGGGCAGAGAACCAGCTACAACCCATCTAACCGCAACCCCAGCGGATAGTAACCCGCTTATAGTTGACAAAGCACCATGTCCACCACAGAGTACCCCCACACGAGCAGTTTGTAAAGCTACTGCAGTGCCCAAAGCACGAAGACCACCACAGCTAACCCAAACTCCACATTTAAAGTAGAAGAGCAACTGTTCTCAGGTTAGATTCTGTAGCTATGGTCCATACTCCTTTGCTGTTGCATCATTGTATTTACTCATACCAACTACTTTCGAATTTGAAGGATCCAATTGAAACTCCAACGGCGCAACAGGTATGTTTTAAACCTATTTCTTTAACTGGATTGATGTTCTAACTTCTTGCTCTATGTTGATTTCAGTTTAAGTTGTATAAACAGTTATGTTCTCATGTGATGCACATTACAAGTGCTGCCAATGCTGTGTAGTTTCTCACACTTATATTCTGTCTATGCTGTTGTGTCTTAAGAATATATGAGTTGAACTGTGTCTCTATCTTGATTAGGGAACATAAACTAGAATGATATGGACAATACAGTGACCATAGTACATAGATATATGTTTGTTTCATGATGTTATCCTATCCACCTTACTACTGAACCGGTTTACCAAAATGAGCTTGGTATACTACAAGCTAAACCTGTGATGTGTCTGCTTGTTTCTCTTGTAGTATGCAAATCGAATATTGGAGAAGAGCACCCCACTATGCAATGGTAGAGAAAGTAATGCAAATAAGGTTCAAGATAGTGAGACAACCCTGTTGGTCTCCAAGAAAGGTGATAAAAATGATCTTGTAGACAGTGAGAAAACCCCACAGTCCTGCGTTGATGTAGTGTTCGAGTTACTGGCCAGTACCGCTGGCACAAGCTCTTCGAACTCGCTGCCTGAATCACTTCGGCTTCTTCAGTCTCAGCTACAAGCTGAAAGGCATCAGTCATTTGTGTTGCGACAAGAAGCCGAAGGACTAAGGAAGTCCCTGCAGAATTTAGATGTGTACTTTCTTGTGCAATAGCAAGCGCTGGAGGATTTAAGCGCCAAACAAGAGAAAGTTAATAAGCTTGGTAAGCATCTTGCCAGCATTATGGGTACCCAGGATATTGTTTCTTGAACTCTTCTGAAGTGGTTTCAGTTCTGGACTTGTTTTGTTGCAGCGTTTATATGCTGCTGTGTTCCCTATATTTGCACTGGTGGTGAACTTTGATGCCCAATGGATGTAATATGTGTAATAACCGTGATAGCCAAGCATAATTTGCTTGCTTATTTATTTCCTTGTTGTCTTGTTTATTTGTTTGCTTGTAGTCAGTGCAGTTCTTTTTCCGCGGTTTGCTAGTGGCTGCAATAACCTATTTTTTTAAACTAGGCGACAATAACCATGGGCTAATATTTACTGTAGTGACACTGGGCCTCCTGCGGGTCGTAGAAACAGTGGGCCTTCTACGGGCCATAGAAACAGTAGGCCTTCTACGGGTCGTAGAAACATTGGGCCTTCTACGGGCCATAGGAACAATGGGCCTTCTACGGGCCCTATCATCAATGGGCTTTATACGGGTCGTATGATCGATTGGCCAAACATGGGCCAATAACAGGCCGCATTATGGCCGTAAACGGGCTAGAGTTGGAATCGTCCGTTCATGGGCTGACCATAATGGTCCATCGTTAATAGGCTGTATTTGATGATGCTATGAAAATGGCCCAATGTATTAACGGACCACAAACGGGCCGACTGTAACCATGGGCTGAATTTGGCCCACAAGCAGAAAATTAAAGTAACGGGCCGTAAGTAAATGAATGCTCAAAATGAGCCCAAGAATAAATGGGCTCTGAGAAGGCCAAAAGATAACATGGGCTGGAAACGACCCAACTGAATAACGGGCCATTAATGGGTATAAAGTGATACACTAATCATTATGGGCCAGTTTCACCACGGGCCGTTAATGGGTCTAAAGTGATACACTGTTCATTGCGGGCCAGTTTCACCACGGGCCATTAATAGGCCAAGAGTTACATAGGGCCTCATATGGGCCGAAAGACGTCATGGGCCATACATGGGCCAGAAGTGAAAATGGGCTGGAATCATATTGGATGGCCCAGATGACGCTATTGGGCCTAATTCGGGTAGGACGTAATGGGCCTTGGGTTAGCGGGCTATAAATGGGCTATATGCGAACAGGCCATTAACAGGCTTTCCATGGGCCGGCCCGTCACCTTTTGACCAAGTCAAATGGGCCAGCCTTTTCACAGGAATGGGCCTTTGTTGCGCCGGGCCACGTGTCGACGTATCATAGGCGCCTTCTGTCCAATGAGTGGATGACATCTGTCGCAACAATGAGCCGACACATGTTTCCTCCAGCCAATGACAATTTTACACGTGGAAAATCCCCATTGGTCGGGGCTGTTAACGGGTTATCGGATCCAAAACCCGACCCGATAGCTTAACGGCGTTCCGTTACGGTGGATGCCACGTGTCGGTCACCCTTGACGAAAGCACTTATGTGACGCGCGATTTATCATCATGGAAGTGGACACTTCTGTGATGATAATTTTGGTAATGTCATGGAACACTTCTACGACAACACATGTATGACTATCTTGATTCTATCATAAATTTTTCATGGATGTACATGCATGAAAAAAAACGCGACCTACTGTGACAAACACGTATCATCACGGAAGTGTATTTTTTTTGTAGTGAATATCACAGGATGCAAAGAAGAATGGGGAGATTAAGTCAAACCACAAGAAAATGTACGGTTATAATGCTATTATGCTACTATCTCTTAGTCTTGTGCTTCATGAATATGAATTTGAAAAGGAGGACAAGTGGATATTAAAATTCCTACGGTTTTTCTTTCAAGGAGACACTAAAGGAACAAATCCTACAGTTTTCCTTTGCTCCATTCCTTTGAACCAAATGCATGAATAGTAATACCATAGGAAATGTTCCAATTCCTATGTTTTTCCTTCACTTTTCCTTTCAAGCACTGGCGATTCTAGTAAGCAGGCTTGAGCAGGGAAAAGCCTACACTCAAAAAATGTTTTTGTGCTACTTCTACTACTTTGGACCCAGGACACTACCCTACTAGCTCAACTCCCAGGCCCATCTACAAATGCACACCTCAAACGCGTAGAGATAAATAATGATGGTGTTCAAGAGAGACCATCACAGATAGATAAGTTGCTTGGTACCTCACTTCTTGTCATATAGTAGGAGAAACTAATCGTATTTCATGTTACTACGTGTGCTCAGTGGACAATGTATATAACATGTAGAGTAAAAAAGAGATGCAAGAAGTGTATAACCTCTTTGGCGAAGCCATGTCGATCTCAGCGTCATTGGTTTGATCGATGAGGATGCTACGGCTGACTTGGCTGTTGGAGGAGGGGAAGAAGATCTTAGGCGTCTAGAGATGGAGCCCGGGGTACTGCTCCGCTGTGATGGAGGGTTTTGTTGTTGGAGCAGCCCCGGTGAGTTGTACGACAGCGAGGCTGAAGCAGGACAAGAGATACAATGTTAACCTGAGTGGAATTCTAATAGCATCTCCAATAGATGACTAAAATACATAACCACAAAGTGCTAGACGTAAAATACATCAGCCGCTCATCTGCGAACTTAACTGTCGAAACTGAATTTAACTATCGAAACTAAATTTAACTGTCGAAACTGAACTTTGTTGTCGAAACTGAATTTTACTGTCGAAACTGAACGCACTAGAAGCAGAAAAGCAGTACCAGCAGCAACAGCGCGTGCGAGAGCCGAGGCAGCTGGTCGTGTAGCAGCATCTCGGGTAGCAGCTTCAGGGGCTCGAGCAAGAGCAGTATCTGCTGCTCGTGCAGCAACAGCGCACGCAAGAGTAGAGCAGCAGGCAGAGTCGACTAACTTTTTCATCTCTGGGCAGTCGATTTTCTAGCCATTGGATAGGAAATCAAGGGCATGCAGTTCAACTTCAACCTCCACCCCCCTGAGTCGCCAGCCACCACTAGCCAAACCGCCGGCCGGTGGCACTTCCGCGCCGCCTCACCGCTCCGCCCCGCTCTGCCCGCCCCAAAAC
>NC_041387.1:69963719-69997885 GCF_002162155.2 Triticum dicoccoides | reverse complement strand
TGACCCAAAGGCCAATTTAGTCAACTTAAGTATAGCTAAATCGGAGCAGCAGCGCAAGCAAGAGCAAGAGCGAGAGCATCAGCGCAAGCAAGAGCAAGAGAGAGAGCAGCAGCGCGAGCAAGAGCAGACTAGGCAGGGGACCGAGAGCAAGAGCAGAGCAGCAGCACGAGCGAGAGCCAAAGCAGCAACAGGTCCTACTGATGTGTACGCCGCCTTCAAGGGAGCGACGTTGTGGAGGAAGTGGCCACCGATGCCGCCGTTGATGGAGCCGCGCCATGTCGGCTCGGGACCGAGCGCCGGCAGCATCGTGAGATCGAATCAAGAAGAAAATGTGGCGATTAGTGTAGAACCTCTTTGGTGGCACCGATTAGGCCTCAGCTTCATCCGAGTAAGCGGTGATGATGATGCTCTTCCAATGGTGCAGGTGAAGACGACGGTGTGGGAATGGAGGTGGCGCAAAAGACGAGGGGAACATCGGGGCATCTTCTTGGAGGTGGAGGACGGGGCGGCTGAACCCGCGGGACGACGAGATTGATGATGGATCCTCATCCAGTGTGGTGGATGAGGGACGTCGAGGTGTTGTTGTGGACGACATCGTCGGGGAAGAGGCTCCGGCTGGGTGGCAGACGGAGGAGGGTGTGGAGCAGTTTCGTGGCCTCGGTGTACGAATGGGTTGACGGATGGGATGGGAGGGGGACCATGGCTTAGCGAGGCACTTGTCCAAAATGTGGGGTAAGTTATGAAAGTACCCCCACCAATTTGTGCTAGGCGGTTCTTTCAGTTCAGGGGTATCACGGACACTTCGCGTGTAGGGATTTCGCGGGAGGTGGAAGTTTTTGCGCGCATTGTAATTTTGGGATAGCAAGGCGCGGGTTAAGATGGAGGGAGTTTTCGGAGCACAACGATACAAAGATATATCTTAAATATTTTGGGGTAACAAGGCACGGGTTGAAATTTGCAGACAAGCCTAACGTGTACTGTACCAAATCAATTCGCACTTCCCTTGACGAAAAAACAAAAAGAAATCAATTCGCACCACACAAGAGAGTCTAGTCCCATGTACTATACCCAATCAATTCGCACTACAAATGCCATTCAAAACTTTGAATTCATGTTATGTTCAATTAAAATATTTCTCTACGTGTATAATGCATGCAACCTGCTACTCAAATGAATGTTTAGTGCATTCCAAACATATATACTACCGCTTCAATATGAACTAAATTTGAATTCGTTTCTCTATTTGAATAAGATCTACAATCATGATTGTTGTCAGGTTAAACCATTTGAATTCGTTTCTCTATTTGAATAAGAACTACAATCATCATTATTGTCAAGCTAAACCATCGTTTGTATATTATGTTCACAGCACACCACATGATTACTGTCGAGTTAGATATGAACTATGTGTACTATATGAACTCGAACTCGATTTTTTTAATCCACTTTATGTTGATTTCAAATCACAGTACATTTCAAGCTCTAGCTAGATCTTCATAATCTAAACCATGTCTCGCATGTATAATGTGTTTATCACATAATGTATGGTGCCCCGCCCCCTACGCCTACAAGTATTTAGATGTGAGGTGCAAACGCCACACATTATCACAAATTCAAATAAAATGTGAGATTGTTCAATATATAGTATGGTTTAGATTGTTCGATATTTAGTTGTGAGTTGAAAACGCCACACATTATCACAAATTTAAATAAAAGTGTGATATTGTTCGATGTATAGTATGGTTTAGATTGTTCGATATTTAGTTGTGAGTTGCCAATGCCACGCATTATCACATTATGGTATAACATGTCCAAAACCACACCATGCGTATCACCACTATATTTATGCATGCATATATTTCTAACACTATGTTCTCCTATTCAAATATATGAATCCACTTTCATATTGAATTATGATCTTTGTTAGTCTCTTACACCCACACAATCCTCTAACCTTTGTAGCTAGCACTAAATTTCTATTGTGCATGCACACGCCCTTCTCGCCCTTCCCCTCCCTCACCATTCTATCTATCACACACATTCAATTTTTTAGGTCGTTCTCCCATGGTATCTGTCGGTGTCAAAACCGGCGGATCTCGGGTAGGGGGTCCCGAACTGTGTGTCTAAGGTTAATGGTAACAGGAGGCAGGGGACACGATGTTTACCCAGGTTCGGTCCCTCTCTATGGAGGTAATACCCTACTTCCTGCTTGATTGATCTCGATGAATATGAGTATTACAAGAGTTGATCTACCACGAGATCGTAATGGTTAAACCATAGAAGCTAGTCTATGATTATGATTGTTCTTTTTTCTATGGACTAAACCCTCCGGTTTACATAGACACCGGAGGGAGCTAGGGTTTACACAAAGTCGGTTACAGAGAAAGGAATCTACATATCCGAATCGCCAAGCTTGCCTTCCACGCAAAGGAGAGTCCCATCCGGACACGGGAAGAAGTCTTCGGTCTTGTATCTTCATAGCCCAACAGTCCGGCCCATGTTAATAGTCCGGCTGTCCAGGACCCCTTAATCCAGGACTTCCTCAGTAGCCCCTGAACCAGGCTTCAATGACGATGAGTCGGGCGCACAGATTGTCTTCGGCATTGCAAGGCGGGTTCCTTCTCCAATTACTCCTACTATAGTCTTCGGACCAAAAACGTGTCCGGCTCTGCAAAATAAATACCACACACAACCATAGAGAGTATAATATTCCACAAGTCCAATCCGCTGACATCTTTTTGTAGTGTGACATCACGCCACCGCTCGGTCATTATTCGAACCGTTTCCTAGCCAGCCGCTTTGTATTTAGAGGTGCGGTTTCATTGGCACATCTTGTCAAAGCAGAGATCGTGTCCCCTTATCACGGGATTCTCATCAATACGGGTATGGGTAACCCAACCCTGCCATCTACATGGAATTTGGGGAACAGGCGAGTTTTAAGGCGAGTGGGGAGGCGCATGATTTTTACTGCCTTTATAAAGGGATAAGGATTCACCCTTTTTCACCCATGCCTTCTCCTTCCTCTGCCCGTCCATTCTCGAGCTCCAGCACCCAAGCTCTCATTTTTCTCCGTCCAACAAAGCACTCCAATCATGTCCGGATCCGGAGCAGGCGGCAAGTGGATGGCCTCCTCCGTCAAGGAGAAGGACATCAAGAAGCTCCGGGAGGCCGGGTACCTGGCTAAGGGGGTCACCCATCGGCTTCCGGCCAAGGGACAAATCGTCCCCATCCTGGAGCCCCAGGAGAGGGTAGTGTTCGTCTCTCACTTCGTCCGCGGGCTGGGATTTCCTCTCCACCCGTTCGTCCACGGACTGATGTTCTATTATGGGCTGGACTTCCATGATCTGGCCCCCAGTTCCATCCTCAAACATATCGGCATTCATCGTCGTGTGCGAGTCCTTCCTCCACATCCCACCTCACTTCAGGATATGGCTAAAAACCTTAAATGTGAGGCCGAAGGCGCTGAGCGGCCAACAAGCAGAGTGCGGAGGCGCTATGGTGGGCAAGATGCCCAATGTCACCTGGCCCGAAGGCTCATTCGTGGAGACTATCAAAGGATGGCAGTCGGGGTGGTTCTACATCATCGAGTTGTGTGACACCAACTAGGTCACAGATCCCGCATTCTGGTCTGGAGTCCCGATGCGGCTCACCTCCTGGCAAGAGAAGGGCCTGACCTGGTCTTCCTTTGATAGTGTCCGGGAGCTTGGCCGCCGTATTGCGGTTATGCCTGAGAAGGCCGATCTATACTTCTACTGCAAGGCCCGCTGTGTGCTCCTCGGTATGGAGGGAGCGTTCTGTGTTTCCATTGACTGTTATAACACCGCGCGATCCGGGTATCTTGAGCTTGAGGTAGGCATAGTGCAGCACTGCATTGAATCGAGCAAATGCGGTTCGTCCGAGCAGTGCATGATAGCCACTGCAGAAGGGGACGATATCGAAGATCAATTCTTCGCTTTGGAAATTATCTGGGGATCCGAAGACCACTTCTAGTGTGATTGAGCCCGTACAGCAGGCCTCTACACCTGGTATGACACCTTTAAAGGTGGTTTTTGTGGGCTTGATCCTTGAGGGATCGATACCCATTTTGTGCACTGTATCCTGATAGAGCAGGTTCAGGGTGCTTCCACCGTCCATTAGGATTCGCGTAAGGTGGAATCCATCAATGATTGGGTCGAGCACTACTGCGGCCGAACCGCCATGACGGATACTAGTCGGGTGGTCCCTGCAATCAAAAGTGATCGGACAGGAGGACCATGGGTTAAACTTTGGGGCGACTGGCTCCATCACGTAGACGTCCCTGAGTGCGCGCTTGCGCGCCCTCTTGGGGATATGGGTAGCGTATATCATGTTCACCATTTTAACATGGGGGGAAACTTCTTATGTCCCCCTGTGTTCGGTGGCCGGGGCTCCTCGTCATCGTCATCGCTTTGCGACCCCTTCTCCTTGTTTTCGGCATTTAACTTGTCGGCTTGTTTGAAGACCCAACATTCTCTGTTGGTATGATTGCCTGGTTTATCGGGGGTGCCGTGTATTTGACATGGACGATCGAGTATGCGGTCCAAACTGGACGGGCCCAGATTGTTTCTCTTAAATGGCTTCTTCCGCTGACTAGACTTAGAGCCACTGAATCCGGCATTGACAGTCGTGTCTTCGGTGTTGTCGCCATTGTTTTGACGCTTGTGTCTATTGCGCTGGGGCTTGCCGTCGCGATTTCTGGCTTCAGAAGTGCCAGGTTCGCTTGCATTTTTATAGCTACGGGCTAGCCAGCTATCTTCGCCCGCACAGAAGCGGGTCTTAGGTGTCGTAACGGCTGCCATGTACTTTGGCTTTTCTTGGCCGAGGTGTCAGGCAAGCCATTCATCACGGATGTTTTTCTTAAAGGCCGCTAGGGCTTCGGCATCCGGACAATCGACGATCTGGTTCTTTTTAGTTAAGAAACAAGTCCAGAATTTTCTGGCTGACTCTCCGGGCTGTTGGGTTATGTGACTTAAGTCATCGGCATCCGGAGGTCGGACATAGGTACCTTGAAAGTTGTCAAGGAAGGCGTTCTCCAAGTCCTCCCAACTGCTAACACATCTTTCACATAGACTGTTCAACCAGTGCCGAGCTGGTCCCTTGAGTTTTAATGGGAGGTATTTGATGGCGTGAAGACCATCACCGCGGGCCATATGAATATGGAGAAGAAAATCCTCAATCCATACCGTGGGATCTGTTGTCCGATCGTATGATTAGATGTTCATGGGTTTAAATCCCTCTGGGAATTCATGTTCCATTACTTCGTCAGTGAAGCAGAGGGGGTGTCTGGCGCCTCTTTGTCGAGCCACATTGTGACGGAGTCCGGATGGAGTCCGTCTGTGGTTTTTGGACCGGGCGTGGTTATAGTTGTCACATCCGGCCGGGTGGCCGTTGTCGCGCGTCGGGGCACGCCCCCTCGATTCATAGATCAATCTGGTCTATCCCGCTCTTTTATCCAAATCATGTCGCAGGTCATATGTATAATCCCGAGCTATTGTTTTTCGGTGAGGTAGTGCGGGCTGGTGTTCGGCCTGAGTTGCCGCTTTGTCCCGGCCACGTGGTGGTCGGTCAGCCGCATTATGCGCTGGGAGGACGGGCTCCAGCGCCTCGTCATCTAATTGAGGGAGCAATTTGCACTTCGGGTAACTTTTGGTTGGGCGCTCGAGGCCGTATTCCTTGGCTGCCAGAACATCAGTCCATCTGTCGTTGAGCAGATCTTGATCAGCTTGAAGTTTCTGCTGCTTCTTTTTCAGGCTCTTTGAAGTGGCTATAAGCCGGCGCTTAAAGCGTTCCTGTTCGAAAGGCTGGGCACGATAAACTCTTCGTCGCCGAGGCTCAACTCGTCCTCGGAGAGTGGGATGTAGTTGCTATCTTCTGAATCTTCATTCATGGCCTGTTCATCAGGGCTAACACGCCCATATTCCCGTTCGTCCTATTCGGAGGTTGGCTCGACGGGGTCTTCATTGTCTTCGGCATCGTCCGAAGTGTTATCCTCTCTAGTGCTGGTATTGCTGTTTTGTCCATAGCGTGGTTTAGAGCGGTGTCGCTGACGTTGGCGCTTTGGCTGCTTCTTAGGAGGATTATCCTCGACTGGTTTTTCATTGTCGTCGTTGTTATCTTTGGGTGTGTCCACCATGTATATGTCGTATGAGGAGGTGGCAGTCCAGTGCCCTATTGGCGGGGGTTCTTGCTCCTCTCTGGCATCGTCGTCCATACCGTCGATGTCTTCGGAGTCGTAGTAAAGCATGTCTGTTAAGTCATCGACAGTAGCTATAAAGTGGGTGGTGGGTGGGGAACGAAATTCTTCATCGCCCGCTTCCCATTCGAGCCGCACATAGTTCGAATCTCCTGATACGAAGAGGGCTTTTAGCGAGTTTAGCACATCGCCTAGAGGCGAGTGCCAGAAGATGTCCGCAGAGGTGAACTCGATGATCGGCGCCCGATTCGTTTCGACGGGCACGGATGTACATGGTTCGTAACCTAGGGCTGGAGATGATTTCGAGGTTCCGATGACACAGGCTCTGCTCAAGGCCAGATCTGTGTTCGACTCCAACGCTGCTGAGTCTGCGGCTTCCATGGCAGGGTTAAGCCTCCCGTCTTCGGATGGCGTGGCTCGCTCCGGATCTAAGGCCTGAGCAGTTACTCGCGCAGTCTCCTGAGCACGATCTAATGACAGATTTAGGTCATGTTCATCGTGGTGGCAGGAAGCGGCTGTCATGGGCTCGAATCCGCCAAAGATCAAGTCTCCACGGATATCGGCCATGTAATTCAAGCTTCCAAACCTGACCCGATGGCCAGAGGCGTAGCTGTCGATCTGCTCTAGATGGCCAAGCGAGTTGGCCCGCAAAGTGAAGCCACCGAATACGAAGATCTATCCGGGGACAAAGATCTCTCCCTGGACTGCGTTGTTGTAGATGATGGATGGAGCCATTAAGCCTTCTGGTGACGATGTAGTGGAACTCTCAATGGAACCACCAATGTTGGTGTCAAAACTGGCGGATCTCGGGTAGGGGGTCCTGAACTATGCGTCTAAGGTTAATGGTAATAGGAGGCGGGGGACACGATGTTTACCCAGGTTCGGGCCCTCTCTATGGAGGTAATACCCTACTTCCTGCTTGATTGATCTTGATGAATATGAGTATTACAAGAGTTGATCTACCACGATATCATAATGGCTAAACCCTAGAAGCTAACCTATGATTATGATTGTTCTTTTTTCTACGGACTAAACCCTCCGGTTTATATAGACACCGGAGGGAGCTAGGGTTTACACAAAGTCGGTTACAGAGAAAGGAATCTACATATCCGAATTGCCAAGCTTGCCTTCCACGCAAAGGAGAGTCCCATCCAGACACGGGAAGAAGTCTTCGGTCTTGTATCTTCATAGCCCAATAGTTCGGCCCATGTTAATAGTCCGTCTGTCTGAGGACCCCTTAATCCAGGACTCCCTCAGTATCCACAACTCCTTTCTAACACACACCGATCGATATACCTCTCTAGCGATGTCAGCCTACCACATACACATGCACCTTCCATATCCTCCTTTATGTGTCCATGCCTCGTGTCTCTCATACGGTCCCACACATGTGTAAACTCTCGCCCAACTTTTCATCAATCTCACAATCGCACACTCCTACCCCTATCTAGCTAGTAGGCCTCTCGCACCTCCTCCTAGCTCCATTATCTCTGTCTATCCGTCTCGCTGGGCCTTATTTGCCTCTAAAAATGGATGTACATCGACTGATCTCCCGCTATACATATAGCTAGCTAGGTCGCTATAACTCATTTTCCCCAAGCGCCGATCGATCTGCCTCATTCATTATGTCTCTCCCTTCCTCCAACACACAACAATTGATCTAACGATCTAGTTAGGTCTGCTTACCAAACACATGGTCCCCATTCATCATCCATGGCTCCCGACACATATACCACGCACACGCACACGCACACACACATCCTCACTCTTATTGATAATATTGCAGTTCTACCCTCAGTTTGTCTATTAGGCCTCTCCCACCATCTTCGAGAAGCAACTCCACCACCCATCCAACACTCTACCCCTCTCCCTCCTCTCTCTCTCTCTCCCTCTCTCCCTCTCTTTCTCTCTCCCCCTCTCGCTCTCTATCCCAACCGATTTCTCTTCCTTCACTTATGTATGAATGTCGACCGATCTCCCTCATGACATACCTGGGTCTCTCCTTCTCAACACATATACGAGTCGATCTACCTCTCTAGTTAGGTCTCTGCCCCCCTCCCCCCACCCACCCACACATCGATACATCGAGCACTCTAGTCATGTCTCCTTGCCACACACAAACTTGCCATGTGCTCTCTAACATTCCAGTAGGTCAGTTGCCATATATCTTTGACTTGCACACACACAATTTCGATGACTCTCTTCATCAATCTCGCACCCACCCACTTGATCCTCTCTTTGACTCTATCGATATCTATGACCCCTCCCTCTCTTCTCGTGGATCGCCCCCTCTATATATGATATAGACGGGCCTCTATTTCACACACATTGCATGTGTCAAATTTTTGTTTAGATAACATTGACACATATTCCCACAAATACATTCATGAAATCACCCCCCCCAACAAAAAATACTCACGAATGCACGCCATCTGTATAGGTTTGTATCTCTCTCACACACACCCACGTAGGTGGGGGCATGCACGAAGAGAAGAGGTGCACGCACTGCATGTGCACCTACTCCCGTCTCTTTCCCAACCACACCCGCGCGGGTACATGGTGGAGCTCATTCTGTACTAAAAGGCAGCCCACATGGTAATTTGACACGTGAATTGGTTGTCCACTTGATGGAGGATCGTGTACCTCGGGTGAAAAAACAAATTGTGACTTAACGCGTTATGTTAAAAAAAGAGGCAAACCATGCAGGGCCTACCTTAGAGGCAAAGGCTCTATACACTGGAGATTGATACGTCTCTGTCTTATCTATAATTTTTTATTGTTTCATGCCAATATTCTACAACTTTTACATATTTTTGGCAACTTTTTATACTATTTTTGGGACTAACATATTGAACTAGTGCCCAGTGCCAGTTCCTTTTTGTTGCATGTTTTTTGTTTCACAGAAAATCCATATCAAACGGAGTCCAAACGGGATAAAAACTAACGGAGATTATTTTTGGAATACATGTGAATTTTGGGAAGTGGAATCAACATGAGACAATGCTCGAGGGGCCCACGAGGCAGGGGCGCGCCCCTGACCCTCATGGACACCCCGTAATGCGGTTGTTGCCCTTCTTTCGCCGCAAGAAAGCTAATATCCGGAAAAAATCGTGTTCAAAGTTTCAATCCAATCAGAGTTCGAATCTCCGGGAATATAAAACGGTGAAAGGGCAGAATCAGGAATGCAGAAACAGAGAGAGACAGAGAGACAGATCCAATCTTGGAGGGGCTCTCGCCCCTCCCACGCCATGGAGACCATGGACCAGAGGGGAAACCCTTCTCCCACCTAGGAGAAGGTCAAGGAAGAAGAAGAAGGAGGGGGGCCCTCTCCCCCTCTCTCCCGGTAGCGCCGGAACGCCACCGGGGCCATCATCATCACCATGATCTACACCAACACCTCTGTCATCTTCACCAACATCTCCATAACCTTCCCCCATCTATCTACAGCGGTCCACTCTCCCGCAACCCGTTGTACCCTCTACTTGAACATGGTGCTTTATGCTTCATATTATTTTCCATCGATGTGTTGCCATCCTATGATGTCTGAGTAGATTTTCGTTATCCTATCGGTAATTGATGAATTGCTATGATTGGTTTAATTTGCTTGTGGTTATGTTGTTGTCCTTTGGTGCCCATCATATGAGCGCTCGCGTGGATCACACCATAGGTTAGTTGTATGTTGATAGGACTATGTATTGGAGGGCAAGAGTGACAGAAGCTTCAACCTAGCATAGAAATTGATGAATACGGGATTGAAGGGGGACCAATATATCTTAATGCTATGGTTGGGTTCACCTTAATGAACGTTAGTAGTTTTGGATGCTTGCTAATAGTTCCAATCATAATTGCATAGAATTCCAAGTCAGGGATGACATGCTAGCAGTGGCCTCTCCCACATAAAACTTGCTATCGTTCTAGTAAAGTAGTCAATTTCTTAGGGACAATTTCGCAACTCCTACCACCACTTTTACACACTCGATATACTAACTTTATTGTTTCTTTATCTAAACAGCCCCTAGATTTTATTTACGTGCTCTTTATATTCTTGCAAACCTATCCAACAACACCTACAAAATACTTCTAGTTTCATAGTTGTTTTAGGTAAAGCGAACATTAAGCGTGCGTAGAGTTGTATCGGTGGTCGATAGAACTTGAGGGAATATTTGTTCTACCTTTAGCTCCTCGTTGGGTTTGACACTCTTACTTACAATTGATCCCCTATACTTGTGGGTTATCAGAGATGCCCTGTACGTATTACTTTTGATGTGTCCCGTCAACTCGTAGAATGAGGAGAAGCTCTTGATTAGTATGCCGTCTCCCCTGCCCATGGGCGTGGTGGCTCGCAGAGTCGCAGGACGAGGAGAAGCTTGCTTACGACGCCTACGCCCGCTCCCTCGCCCATGCGCGCGGTGGCTCGAAGGATGAGGATAAAATTTTACTACTCCCTCTGTTACTCCACGTCCCTACCTTTGTTAGAGGGATTATCATATTGTTTGAGTACTAACTCCGTCCCAAAAAATTTGTCTGAAATTTGTCTATATACAAATGTATCTAGTTTTACTCCCTCTGTCCCATAATATAAGAACGTTTTTACACTAGTATTATGGGAAGGAGGGAGTAGTAGATTTGAATATGAACTACAGTACTAGTACATACTCCAAACACTGATGTATATAAACATATTTTAGAGTGTAGATTCACTCATTTTGCTCTGTATGTAGTCCATATTGAAACGGACGTACTAGTACGCACTCTCCCTCGCCCCTCGACCCTCGCCTACGTGGTGGACATGCAGCAATTCATTCGGTCTCAGATAGCCAGAACGTATATTGTAGTACCATTATTGCTCGACTTCCCCAAGAGGCGAAGAGCCAAGCGCAAGGTTAAGCTATCCTACAAAATCATATAGTCTGGCTATGCTCTATCTTCATCACACAAAATATTTAAATCATGCACAACCCCAGTTTCAGCCACGCAATTGTTTCATACTTTAGTATTTTTGAACTTTTTCAACTTTCACGCAATACATGAGCATGAGCCATGGACATAGCACTGTAGGTGGAATAGAATGGTGGTTGTGGAGAAGACAAAAAGGATAAGATAGTCTCACACCAACTAGGCGTATCAATGGGCTATGGAGATGCCCATCAATAGATATCAATGTGAGTGAGTAGGAATTGCCATGCAACGGATGCACTAGAGCTATAAGTGTATGAAATCTCAAAAAGAAACTAAGTGGGTGTACATCCAACTTGCTTTCTCACGAAGACCTAGGGCACTTTGAGGAATCCCATCATTGGAATATACAAGCCAAGTTCTATAATGAAAAATTCCCACTAGTATATGAAAGTGACAACATAGGAGACTCTCTATCATGAAGATCATGGTGCTACTTTGAAGCACAAGTGTGGAAAAAGGATAGTAACATTGTCCCTTCTCTCTTTTTCTCTCATTTTTTTTATTTGGGCCTGCTCCTTTTTTATGGCCTCTTTTTTTCCTTTTTCTTTTTCATCGGGAGTCTCATCCCGACTTGTGGGGGAATCATAGTCTCCATCATCCTTTCCTCACATGGGACAATGCTCTAATAATGAATATCATCACACTTTTATTTACTTACAACTCAATACTTAGAACAAAATATGACTCTATGTGAATGCCTCCGGTGGTGTACTGGGATGTGCAATGATTCAAGAGTGACATGTATGAAATAATTATGAACGGTGGCTTTGCCACAAATATGATGTCAACTACATGATCATGCAAAGCAATAAGACAATGAGGAAGTGTGTCATAATAAATGGGACGGTGGAAAGCTGCATGGCAACATATCTCAGAATGGCTATGGAAATGCCATAATAGGTAGGTATGGTGGTTGTTTTGAGGAAGGTAATGGTGGGTGTATGGTACCGGCGAAAGTTGCGCGGCACAAGAGAGGCTAGCAATAGTGGAAGGCTGAGAGTGTGTATAATCCATGGACTCAACATTAGTCATAAAGAACTCATATACTTATTACAAAAATCTACAAGTCATCAAAACAAAGTACTATGCACATGCTCCTAGGGGAAGGGTTGGTAGGAGTTAACCATCGCGCGATCCCAACCTCCACTCATAAGGAAGATAATCAATAAATAAATCATGCTCCAACTTCATCACATAACAGTTCACCATATGTGCATGCTACGGGAATCACAAACTTTAACACAATTATCTCTCAAATTCACAATTACTCCACTAGCATGACTCTAATATCACCATATTCATATCTCAAAACAATCATAAAGAATCAAACTTCTCATAGTATTCAGCGCACTTTATATGAAAGTTTTTATTATATCCATCTTGGATGCCAATCATATTAGGACTAATTTTATAACCCAAGCAAATTACCATACTATTCTAAAAGACTCTCAAAATAATATAAGTGAAGCATGAGAGTTCAATAATTTCTATAAAATAAATCCATCGCCATGCTCTAAAATGATATAAGTGAAGAACTAGAGCAATATTTCTTAGCTCAAAAGATATAAGTGAAGCACATAGAGTATTCTAATAAATCACGATTCATGCGTGTCTCTCCCAAAAGGGGTGTACAGAAAGGATGATTGTGGTAAACTAAAAAGCAAAGACTCAAATCATACAAGAGGTTCCAAGCAAAACACATATCATGTGGTGAATAAAAATATAGCCTCAAGTAAAGTTACCGATAGACGAAGACGAAAGAGGGGATGCCTTCCGGGGCATCCCCAAGCTTAGGCTTTTGGTTGTCCTTGAATATTACCTTGGAGTGCCTTGCGCATCCCCAAGCTTAGGATCTTGCCACTCCTTATTCCATAGTCCATCAAATCCTTACCAAAAACTTTAAAACTTCACAACACAAAACTCAACAGAAAATCTCATAAGCTCTGTTAGTATAACAAAATAAATCACCGCTTTATGGTACTGTTGTGAACTGATTCTTTATTTATATTGGTGTAATATCTACTGTATTCCAACTTTTCCATGGTTCATACCACCGATACTACCCATAGATTCATCAAAATAAGCAAACAACACATACAAAACAGAATCTGTCAAAAATAGAACAGTCTGTAGCAATATGTAACTCTCGAATACTTCTTTAACTCCAAAATTCTGAAAAAATAGGAAATCCTGGGAAATTTGTGTAACAATCCAGTGCAAGAAGAATCAGATCAAAAGCACGCTTCTGTGAATTATGAAAATTATTTTCCTGGGTGCAAAAGTTTCTGTTTCTCAACAAGATTAAAACAACTATCATCGTAAGCTATCTCAAAGGTCTTACTTGGCACAAACACTAATTAAAACACAAAATCACATCTAAGCAAAGGCTAGATGAATTATTTATTGCAAAACGGGAACAAAAAGCAAAAAAAAATTGGGTTGCCTCCCAACAAGCGCTATTGTTTAACGCCCTTAGCTAGGCATAAAACACGAATAGATCTAGGTATAATCGTAGTAATGATAGGGCAAATCTTGAAAACTCATCTCATACTCCCTTTGTTCAGCAGCAAGTTTCCTTTGTGGTAAGCAAAAGTAATCAAAAGGGCTAAATTTAATGGGATAAGGATCCCCAAGATCAAGCTCGGGAGGAATTGGTTCCTCCTTTGGCCCTTCATATTGTATAATCAACTCATCATTGTAAGCGTTTTTTGGCAAAAATCCATGAGCTTGTGTCCAAGAGAGAAACCCAATCTGTTGTTTTGAATAGCAAAATTATTATTAAGCTTGGAAATCTTACCAACTAAAACATCGGTAGGGACCCTCTTTCTTAAATTTTCATTATAAGCAACATGATCTAGAGATCTTAAATGCATTATGTCCTCTTGGTTAAAGAGAATTCCCTCTATGGGGGGGACGACCACCATCTACTTTATAATGCGCGAAAATTTCACTAGCTTCATTAATAATAAATCTAAACTCATGTGCTTGAAATATAGTGGCGGCGCGCTTAGCATAAGAATGTTCAGTATTAGAAAACTCCAGAGAAATCCTTTGTATGGATGGGTGCATATGAACAAATTGTCTTTCAAGTTCAACTACAAGCAAAGATATAGTATCCACAAGACTACTAGTTTTATGGAGAATAGATCCACCTAACGTGGTTAACGCATCGGCACAAGTAAAGAAATCTTGAATAACCCCTTTTCCAATAATATTGCCGCTACCTATGCGAAGTTCTTTAGTGTGCAAGATAGTAGATTCTTCATGAGGATTAATATTAGCAAAAGCATGAAAGCTTCCCCCATCGTTACTAATATATTTTTCAGCGATAACCTCCCCAATTTTAGACATGGCGACAACAAACCAAACTAGCAAACGAGCAAACCGAAAGCGAACAAAGAAGACGAACAGAAGAGGAGCGAAGAAAAGGAAAATCTTTTCTTAAATCATTTTAGGTGTGGGGGAGAGGAAAACGAGAGGCGAATGGCGAATAATGTAAGGCAAGAGATGAGAGTTTATGATGGGTACTTGGTATGTCTTGACTTGGCGTAGATCTCCCTGGAAACGGCGCTAGAAATTCTTCCTTCTACTTCTTGAGCTTGCGTTGGTTTTTCCCTTGAACAGGAAAGGGTGATGCAGCAAAGTAGAGATAAGTATTTCCCTCAGTTTGAGAACCAAGGTATCAATCTAGTAGGAGACAACGCACAAATCACTGAATACCTACACAAACAATCAAACCATTTGCACCCAATGCGATAAAGGGGTTGTCAATCCCTTCACAGTTACTTGCAAAAGTGAGATCTGATAGAGATAGATAAACGATAAAGTAAATATTTTTGGTTTATAGATCAGAAAGTAAAAGATTGCAAAATAGTAGATCGGAAACTAATATGATAGAACACAGACCCGGAGGCCATAGGTTTCACTAGAGGCTTCTCTCAAGATACCAAATAATACGGTGGGTGAACAAATTACTGTCGAGCAATTGATAGAAAAGCCAAAAGTTATGACGATATCTAAGGCAATGATCATGAATATAGGCATCACGTCCGTGTCAAGTAGACCGAAACGATTCTGCATCTACTACTATTACTCCACACATTGACCACTATCTAGCATGCATCTAGAGTATTAAGTTCATAAAGAATGGAGTAACGCATTAGGTAATACGGCATGATGTAGCGGAATTAACTCAAGCAATATGATGCAAACCCAATCTTTTTATTCTCGATGGCAACAATACAATACGTGCCTTGCTGCCCCTACTGTAACTGGGAAAGGACACCGCAAAATTGAACCCAAAGCTAAGCACTTCTCCCATTTCAAGAAAAACCAATCTAGTTAGCCAAACCAAACCGATAATTCGAAGAGAATTACAAAGATATCAAATCATGCATATAAGAATTCAGATAAAATTCAAATAGTATTCATAGATAAGCTGATCATAAATCCACAATTCATCGGATCTTAGCAAGCTCACCGTAAAAAAGTATTACATCGAATAGATCTCCAAGAACATCAAGGAGAACATGGTATTGAGAATCAAAGAGAGAGAAGGCTTCTAGCTGCTAGCTATGGACCCGTAGGTCTGAGGTAAACTACTCACGCTTCATCGGAAGGGCGATAGAGTTGATGTAGAAGCCCTCCATGATCGAATCCCCCTCCGGCAGGGTGCCGAAAAAGGACCCTAGATGGGATCTCATGGGTACAGAAAGTTGCAGTGGTGAAAAAGTGTTTTCGTGGACGCCTCTCATGGTTTCGGGATATATGGGAATATATAGGCGAAAGAATTAGGTCAGGAGTGTCACGGGGGGCTCACAAGGGTGGGGCCACGCTCTACCCCCCCTGGGCGCGCCCTCCGTCCTTGTGACCGCCTCATGGCTCCTCCGAATTCATCTCCAAGTCTATTGGTTGTCTTCTGGTCCAAGAAAAATCATCGTGAAGGTTTCATTCCATTTGGACTCTGTTTGGTATTCCTTTTCTGCGAAACTCAAAAACAAGGAAAAATAGGAACTGCACTGGGCTCTGGATTAACAGGTTAGTCCCAAAAATAATATAAAACAGCATATTAATGCATATAAGACATCAGAAATAGATAATATAATAGCATGGAACAATCAAAAATTATATATGCGTTGGAGATGTATCATCTGTCATATTTGCGTGTGTGTTAGAATATTCGGTTATAGTTCGTCCATTTGTACTCGGTAGTATACTTAGATGTGAAATATTAACACGTGCCATTATTTAGTTGATCCGATAATATATGGTAATATATTTAGGTGTGCCAAATTTACTAGTTTGTTCATTAATTAGTATTCGGTAATATATATACTCCCTCTGTCCGGAAATACTTGTCCTAAAAATGAATGTATCTAGACTTATTTTAGTTATGGATACAATCATTTTATCCATTTCTAGGACAAGTATTTACGAACGGAGGGAGTAGATGTCAAGTATATTTAGGTGTGCAGATTTTTTTAGTTGGTCCAGTAATATTAGGTAATATATTTAGGTGTGCGAATTTTTATTAGTTTCTTCGTTAGTATTCGGTAATATGTATAGATGTCAAACATATTTAGGTGTGCAAATTTTGTTAGTTGTCCGGTAATTTTCTTTATTTATGTAGGCTGAATAGTATAGACGCTATTATGTCATCCTACTTAATAGTTGTCCATGTTGAATAATTTTTTAGGTCAACAGACATGTCTAATGTAGTGAAGTTTGTTTTTTACAACTATCCTAATCCTCAAACAAGATAAGTTAGTCAGTTGATAGACTGGTTGACATGATGTTTAGGTCTTAATACTGAAACTTACACCATCGGTGTTCATGCATTGTGGACCAATTCAAGTTCAAATATTTACTTTTATTTGAGGCCAATCGAGCGAGACTCTCTGTAGGTGCGCTGCTTACAAGGTTGCTGAAGGAAATATGCCCTAGAGGCAATAATAAAGTTATTATTTTATATTTCCTTATCAATGATAAAAGGTTTAATATTCATGATATAATTTTATTGATCGGAAACTTAAATACATGTGTGGATACATAAACAAATACCATGTCCCTAGTAAGCCTCTACTAGACTAGCTCGTTGATCAAAGATGGTTAAGTTTCCTAACCATAGACATGTGTTGTCATTTGATGAACGCGATCACATCATTAGGAGAATGATGTGATGGACAAGACCCATCTGTTAGCTTAGCATAATAATCGTTCAGTTTTATTGCTATTGCTTTCTTCATGTCAAATACATATTCCTTCAACTATGAGATTATACAACTCCCAGATACCGGAGGAATACCTTGTGTGCTATCAAACGTCACAACGTAACTGGGTGATCATAAAGATGCTCTGCAGGTATCTTTGAAGGTGTTTGTTGAGTTGGCATAGATCGAGATTAGGATTTGTCACTCCGAGTATTGGAGAGGTATCTTTGTGACCGCTCGGTAATACACATCATAAGCTTGCAAGCAAATGACTAAGCAGTTAGTTACGAGGTGATGTATTATGGAACGAGTAAAGAGACTTGCCGGTAACGAGACATAACATTCGACCGATAAAGATCTTCGTAGAATATGTAGGAACCAATATGGGCATCCAGGTTCCGCTATTGGTTATTGATGAGAGAGGTGTCTCGGTCATGCATGTCTACATAGTTCTTGAACCCGTAGGGTCTGCACGCTTAACGTTCGTTGACGATATAATATGAGTTATATGATTTGGTGATCGAATGTTGTTCGGAGTCCCGGATGAGATCACGAAACTGACGAGGAGTCTCGAAATGGTCGAGAGATAGAGATTGATATATAGGACGATGGTATTCGGACACCAAAAGTGTTTCGGAGTGTACCGGGTAGTCATCGGAATACCAGAGGGGGTACCGGACACCCCCGGGAGGGTAATGGGCCTATTGGGCCATTAGAGGGGAGCACACCAGCCCACAAGGGGCTGGCGCACCCCCTATGGCAGCTGCCCAAGTGGGGGGAAGGAAAGAGGGGGGATTCGGCCTCCCCCTTCCTTCCCACTTCCCCCTTTCCATCCCCCCTCCGA
The DNA here is from genome assembly GCF_002162155.2 of Triticum dicoccoides. Lineage (NCBI taxonomy): Eukaryota > Viridiplantae > Streptophyta > Magnoliopsida > Poales > Poaceae > Triticum > Triticum dicoccoides. The sequence goes on along the minus strand of NC_041387.1, from coordinate 69,979,662 downwards.
CAAATATGGTAAGGGGGCGCCACTTGGGAAGGACCCCAAGTAGGATTCGGCCTACTTGGGAGTGCCTCCTGGCTGCTCCCTCTTCTCCCCACCTATATATATGTGGGAGGGGGCGCCTAGCACAACCACAACAATTTCTTAGCCGTGTGCAACGTCCCCCTCCACCGTTTACACCCCCGGTCATATTTTTTTAGTGCTTAGGCGAAGTCCTGCGGAGATAACTTCACCATCACCGTCACCACGCCATCGTGCTGCTAGAACTCATCCACTACTTTGCCGTCTTGTTGGATCAAGAAGGCGAGGACGTCACCGAGCTAAACGTGTGCTGAACACAGAGGTGTCGTACATTTGGTACTTGATCGGTTGGAGCGCAAAGAAGTTCGACTACATCAACCGCGTTAACAAACACTTCTGCTTACGGTCTACGAGGGTACATAGACACACTCTCCCCCCTCAATGTTATGCATCTCCATGGATACGTCTTGCGTGTGCATAGAAAAAAAAATTCCATGCAACGTTTCCCAACAGTGGCATCAGAGCCAGGTCTATGCGTAGATGATATGCACGAGTAGAACACAAAGAGTTGTAGGAGGTGATGGTCATACTTCTTACCACCAACGTCTTATTTTGATTCGGCGGTATTGTAATATGAAGCGGCCCGGACCAACCTTACATGTCCATGTACATGATACCGGTTCCACCGACCGACAGACACGACAGCCAGCAGGAGCCTTTGGGTTGTCTCTTGATTATTGTTTGAAATGCAAATGCCATGTAATTGCTTTACTTTATCACTATGCGTTAGCGATAGTTGTAGGAGCAATAGTTGGCGAGACGACCCCAACGCAACGATGGAGATCAAGGTGTCGAGCTGATGACGATGGATATCATGACGATGCTTTGGATATGGAGATCAAAAGCACAAGATGATGATGGCCATATCATGTCACATATTTTGATTGCATGCGATGTTTATCCTTTATGAATCTTATTTTGCTTAGAACATGGTGGTAGCATTATAAGATGATCCCTTCACTAAATTTCAAGATAAAAGTGTTCTCACCGAGTATGCACCGTTGCTAAAGTTCGTCGTTTCGAAGCACCTCATGATGATCGGGTGTGATAGACTCTACGTTCGCATACAACGGGTGTAAGCCAGTTTTATACAAGAAGAATACTTGGGTTAAACTTGACGAGCCTAGCATGTACAGACATGGTCTTGGAACACTACAGACCGAAATGTCGAACGTGAGTCATATAGTAGATATGATCAACATAGAGATGTCCACCATTGATGACTACCCCATCTCACGTGATGATCAGACAAGGGTTAGTTCATTTGGATCATGTATCACTTAGATAAATTGAGGGGTGTTTATTTAAGTGGGAGTTCATTACTAATTTGATTAATTGAACTTAATTTATCATGATCTTAGTCTTAATAGTTCTGCATATCTATGATGTAGATCTATGGCCCCGTGCTACTGTTCCCCTGAATTTTAATGCATTCCTAGAGAAAGCTAAGTTGAAAGATGATGGCAGCAACTACATGGACTGGGTCCGTAACTTGAGGATTGTCCTCATTGATGCACAGAAGAATTATGTCCTTGATGCACTGCTAGGTGACAGACCTGATTCACGAGCTGATGCAGGTGTTATGAATGTCTAGCAAGCTCGATCTGATGACTACTCAATAGTTCAATGTGTCGTGCTTTACGGCTTAGAACCGGGACTTCAAAGACGTTTTGAACGTCATGGAGCATATGAGATGTTCCAAGAGTTGAAGTTAATATTTCAAGCAAATGCCCGGGTTGAGAGATATGAAGTCTCCAAGAAGTTCTATAGCTGCAAGATGGAGGAGAACAGTTATGTCAGTGAACACATACCCAAAATGTCTGGGTATCATAACCACTTGACCCAGCTGGGAGTTGATCTTCCAGTTGATAGTGTTATTGACAGAGTTCTTCAATCACTGCCACCAAGCTACAAAGGTTCATGAAGAACTATAATATGCAAGGGATGAATAAAACGATTCCTGAGCTCTTCGCAATGCTTAAGGCCACGAAGTAGAAATAAAGAAGGAGCATCAAGTATTGATGGTTAACAAGACCACTAGTTTCAAGAAAAAGGGCGAACAAAAGAAAGGGAATTTCAAGAAGAATGACAAACAAGTTGACGCTCCCAGAAAGAAGCCCAAAGCTGGACCTAAGCCTGTAACTGAGTGCTTCTACTATAAAGGGGGTGGTCACTTGAAGTTGAACTGCCCCAAGTATTTGGCGGATAAGAAGGATGGCAAAGTGAACAAATGTATATTTGATATACATGTAATTGATGTGTTCCTTACCAATGCTCGTAGTAGCGCATGGGTATTTGATACTGGTTTAGTTGCTCATATTTGTAACTCGAAACAGGATATGTGGAATAAACAAAGATTCACTAAGGATGAGGTGATGATGTGCATTGGGAATGGTTACAAGTTCGATGTGATTGTCGTCGGCACGCTACCTCTACATCTACCTTGGGTGTTAGTTTTAGACCTCATATTTGGTGCCTACGTTGAGCATGAACATTATATCTGGATCTTGTTTATTGCTAGACGGTTATTCATTTAAGTCAGAGAATAATGGTTCTTCTATTTATATGAATAATATCTTTTATGGTCAAGCACCTTGAAGAGTGGTCTATTCTTATCGTCTCGGTTCTAGTGATACACATATTCATAATATTGATGCCAAAAGATGCAAAGTTGATAATGATAATGCAACATATTTGTGGCACTGCCGTTTAGGTCATATTGGTGTAAAGTGCATGAAGAAACTCCATGTAGGTGGACTTTTGGAGTCACTTGATTATGAATCATTTGATACTTGTGAACAATGCATCATGGGCAAGATGACTAAAACTCAGTTCTCTGGAACAATGGAGCGAGCTATTGAGTTATTGGAAATAATACATACCGTTGTATGCGGTCCGATGAGTGTTGAAGCCCATGATGTATCGTTATTTTCTGACCTTCACAGATGATTTGGGTAGGTATGGGTATATCTACTTGATGAAAAACAAGCCTGAAACATTTGAAAAGTTCAAAGAAATTCAGAGTGAAGTGGGGAATCATCGTAACAAGAAAATAAAGTTTCTACGATCTAATCACGGAGGTGAATATTTGAGTTGCGAGTTTGGATTTCATCTAAAACAATGTGGAATTGTATCACAACTCACGTCACCTGGAACACCACAGTGTAATGGTATTTCCAAATGTCGTAACCATACTTTATTAGATATGGTGTGTTCTATGATGTCTCTTACCAATTTACATTAAATAGGGCACCGTCTAAATCCGCTGAGATGACATCGTACGAACTGTGGTTTGGCAAGAAACCTAAGCCATCGTTTCTTAAAGTTTGGGGAAGCGACGCTTATGTCAAAAGGCTTCAGCCTGATAAGCTTGAACCTAAATCAGAGAAGTGCGTCTTCATAGGATACCCTAAATAAACTATTGGGTACACCTTCTACCATAGATACGAAGGCAAGATCTTTGTTGCTAAGAATGGGTCCTTTCTAGAGAAGGAGTTTCTCTCGAAAGAAGTGAGTGGGAGGAAAGTAGAACTTGATGAGGTAATTGTACCTTCTCTTGAATTGGAAAGTAGCACATCATGGAAAACCGTTCCAGTGATGCCTACACCAACTAGAGAGGAAGCTAATGATGATGATCATGAAACTTCAGATCAAGTTACTACTGAACTTCGTAGGTCGACTAGAGCATGATCCGCATCAGAGTGGTATGGTAATCATGTTCTAGAAGTCATGTTACTAGACCAAGGCGAACCTACGAACTATTAAGAAGCTATGATGTGCCCAGATTCTGACAGATGGCTTGAGGCTATGAAATCTGAGATAGGATCCATGTATGAGAACAAAGTGTGGACTTTGGTGGACTTTCTCAATGATCGGCAAGCCATAGAGAATAAATGGATCTTCAAGAAGAAGACTGACGATGATGGTAATGTTACTTTCTACAAAGCTCGAATTGTCGCAAAAGTTTTTTGACAAGTTCAAGGGGTTGACTATGATGAGACTTTCTCACCCGTAGCGATGCTTAAGTCTGTCTGAATCATGCTAGCAATTGCCGCATTTTATGATTATGAAATCTGGCAAATGGACGTCAAAATTGTATTCCTTAATGGATATCTTAAAGAAAAGTTGTATATGATGCAACCAAAAGGTTTTGTCGATCCTAAAGGTGCTAACAAAGTGTGCAAACTCCAGCAATCCATCTATGGACTGGTGCAAGCATCTCGGATTTGGAATATTGGCTTTGATGAGGTCATCAAAGCATATGATTTTATATAGACTTATGGTGAAGCATGTATTTACAAGAAAGTGAGTGAGAGCTATGTAGCATTTCTGATATTATATGTGGATGACATATTGTTGATTGGAAATGATATAGAATTTCTGTATAGCATAAAAAGATACTTGAATAAGAATTTTGCAATGAAAGACCACGGTGAAGCTGCTTATATATTGGGCATCAAGATCTATAGGGATAGATCAAGATGCTTAATAGGACTTTCACAAAGCACATACCTTGATAAAGTTTTGAAGAAGTTCAAAATGGATCTGTCAAAGAAAGAGTTCTTGCCTGTGTTACAAGGTGTGAAATTGAGTCAGACTCAAAGCCTGACCACTGTAGAAGATAGCGAAAAAATGAAAGTCATTCCCTATGCCTCAGCCATAGGTTCTATCATGTATGTTATGCTGTGTACCGGACCTGATGTGTGCCTTGCCATAAGTTTGGCAGGGAGGTACCAAAGTAATCCAGGAGTGGATCACTAGACAGTGATCAAGAACATTCTGAAGTACCTGAAAAGGACCAAGGATATGTTTTTCGTCTATGGAGGTGATGAAGAGCTCGTCGTAAATGTCGTCGATGCTAGCTTCAACACTGATCCGGATGACTCTAAGTCACAAACCAGATACATATTTATATTGAATGGTGGAGCTGTCAGTTGGTGCAGTTCCAAGCAGAGCGTCGTGGTGGAATCTACGTGTGAAGCGGAATACATAGCTACTTCAGAAGCAGCGCATGAAGGAGTCTGGATGAAGGAGTTCATATCTGATCTAGGTTAAATACCTAGTTGTAGGATCGAAAGTATGTCTAGAGGGGGTGATTAGACTACTTGACCAAATAAAAACTTAACCTTTTCCCAATTTTAGTTCTTGGCAGATTTTAGCAACTTAGCACAACTCAAGCAATCACAATAGAATTCAAGCAAGCATGCAAAGAGTATATGAGTGATACGTCTCCAACGTATCTATAATTTTTTATTATTCCATGCTATTATATTACCCGTTCTAGATGTTTATGGGCTTTACTTTACACTTTTATATCATTTTTGGGACTAACCTACTAACCGGAGGCCCAGCCCGAATTGTTGTTTTTTGCCTATTTCAGTATTTCGCAGAAAAGGAATATCAAATGGAGTCCAAACGGAATGAAACCTTCGGGAGCGATCTTTTTGGAACAAACGTGATCCAGAGGACTTGGAGTGGAAGTCAGGAAACAAGCAAGGCGGCCACGAGGGTGCCCGGTGTGCCCCCTACAGGTGGGCGGTGGGCGCGCCCCCACCCTCGTGGGTCCCTCGAGCGTCCACCAACCTACTTCTTCCTCCTACATATACCCATGTACCCCGAAAACATCAAAGGAGACCACGAAAAACTATTTCCACCATCGTAACCTTTTTATCCGTGAGATCCCATCTTGGAGCCATCGACGGCGCTCCGCCAGAGGGGGAATCCACCACGGAGGGCCTCTACATCATCTCCAAGGCCTCTCCAATGAGTTATGAGTAGTTTACCACAGACCTTTGGGTCCATAGTTATTAGCTAGATGGCTTCTTCTCTCTCTTTTTGATTCTCAATACAAAGTTCTCCTTCCTCTTCTTGGAGATCTATTCGATGTAACTCTTTTTGCGGTGTGTTTGTCGAGATCCGATGAATTGTGGGTTTATGATCAAGTTTATCTATGAGAAATATTTGAATCTCCTCTGAATTCTTTTATGTGTGATTAAGTTATCTTTGCAAGTGTCTTTGAATTATCAGTTTGGTTTGGCCTACTAGATTGATCTTTCTTGCAATGGGTGAAGTGCTTAGCTTTGGGTTCAATCTTGTAGTGTCCTTTCCCAGTGATAGCAGGGGCAGCAGGGCATGTATTGTATTGTTGCCATCGAGGATAAAAAGATGGGCTTTATATCATATTGCATGAGTTTATCCCTCTACATCATGTCATCTTTCTTAAAGCGTTACTCTGTTCTTCATGTACTTAATACTCTAGATGCATGCTGGATAGCGGTCGATGTGTGGAGTAATAGTAGTAGATGCAGAATCGTTTCGGTCTACTTTTCACGGACGTGATGCCTATATACATGATCATGCCTAGATAATCTCATAATTATTCGCTTTTCTATCAATTGCTCGACAGTAATTTGTTCACCCACCGTAATAATTATGCTATCTTGAGAGAAGCCACTAGTGAAACCTATGGCCCCCGGGTCTATCTCTTATCATATAAGCTTTCAATCTACTTTTATTTGCATCTTTACTTTTCCAATCTATATCATAAAATACCAAAAATATATTTATCTTACCATATTATTTCTATCAGATCTCACTTTTGCAAGTGGCCTTGAAGGGATTGACAGCCCCTTTATTGCGTTGGTTGCGAGTTCTTGTTTGTTTGTGTAGGTGTGTGGGACTTGTGAGGAGCCTCCTACTGGATTGATACCTTGGTTCTCAAAAACTGAGGGAAATACTTACGCTACTATTGCTGCATCACCCTTTCCTCTTCAAGGAAAACCATTGCAAGCTCAAGACGTATCAAGAAGGATTTCTGGCGCCGTTGCTGGGGAGGTCTTCGCTCAAGTCAAGACATACTAAGTACCCATCACAAACTCATCTCCCTCGCATTACATTATTTGCCATTTGCCTCTCGTTTTCCTCTCCCCCACTTCACCCTTGCCATTTTATTCGCCCTCTCTTTCCCGTTCACCTCTCTCTTTCGCCTTGTCTTCTTGTGTGCCTGTTTGCCCTTATGGCTTTGCCTAAAAACACCGACCTTCATCTTAGAAGGTTGGAAGAGATTGAATCAAACATTAGAAGTTTTATGACTTTGCAATTTGAGCATAATAATTTTTTCAGAAAGGAGCTTAAAGAACAAAAAAGTTTTATGGGGTATATGAACAAAGAGCATGATGATATGTCTAAAGAATTTTATGGTTTGAGCTCTCAAATCACTCGTCTCAAAAAATCTATAGCCCAAATTTGTGACAAGCAAGCCACTTTAGTCAATAAGATGGCTGCCAAACCAGAAAAGTTGGACGAAAATAATGATGAAGATCTAAAAGTTATTGATGTGTCCCCTATTAAATCTTTGTTTTGCAATATGAATCTTAATAATGATGGGACTGGAGATGAGTCAGCTTTAGTTAAAAGGCGTCCCAATGATTCGGAGTTTTTAGATCTTGATGCTAAATTTGGTAAAAGTGGGATTGGAGAAGTCAAAACTTTACATAGTGATGAACCCACTACTTTGTATTTCAAGGAATTTAATTATTATAATTGCTCTTTAATAGATTGTATTTTCTTGTTGCAATCCGTGTTGAATTCTCCTCATGCTTATAGTCAAAATAAAGCCTTTACCAAACATATTGTTGATGTCTTGATGCAATCTTATGATGAAAAACTTAATTTGGAAGTTTCAATACCTAGAAAACTTAATGATGAGTGGGAACCTACTATAAAGATAAAAATTAAATATTATGAGTGTTATGCTTTGTGTGATTTGGGTGCTAGTGTTTCCACAATTCCGAAAAGTTTATGTGATATTCTAGGTTTCCATGATCTTGATGATTGCTCTTTAAATTTGCACCTTGCGGATTCCACCAGTAAAAAGCCTATGGGAAGGATCAATGATGTTCTTATTGTTGCAAATAGGAACTATGTGCCCGTAGATTTTATCGTTCTTGACATTGATTGCAATCTTTCATGTCCTATTATTCTTAGTAGACCTTTCCTTAGAATGATTGGTGCGATTATTGATATGGAGGAAGGGAATATTCGATTCCAATTCCCATTAAGTAAAGTCATGGAGCACTTTCCAAGAAATAAAGTCAAATTACCTTATGAATCGATCATGCGAGCTACTTATGAATCAAATGCCAAAGATGGCACTATTTAGATCTATCCTCGCTTTTATGCTTAGCTTGGGGTGTTAAACAATAGCGCTAGTTGGGAGGCAACCCAATTTTATTTTAGTTTCTTTGTTTTTGCTTCTGTTTAGTAATAAATTTTTCATCTACTCTCTATTTAGATGTGTTTTCTTGTTTTAATTAGTGTTTGTGCCAAGTAGAACCTATAGGATAACCTATGGTAAGAGTTCATTTGATTCTGCTGAAAAACAGAAACTTTGCGCTCACGAGAAAAAATTCAATAAATCACAACAACATGCTTTTGCGTTGATTATTTTTTCTGTATATCAATAGACAAATTGCCTAGGACTTCCTATTTTTTAGGATTTTTGGAGTTCCAGAAGTATTCGAAAGTTGCAGATTGCTACAGACTGTTCTGTTTTTGACAGATTCTGCTTTTAGTGTGTTGTTTGCTTATTTTCATGCATCTATGGCTAGTATGTAGGGGTATGAACCATAGAGAAGTTGGAATATAGTAGGGTTAACACCAATATCAATAAATAATGAGTTCATTACAGTACCTTATGTGGTGGTTTTTCTTTCTTGCACTAACGGAGCTTATGAGATTTCCTGTTGAGTTTTGTGTTGTGAAGTTTTCAAGTTTTGGGTAAAGATTTGATAGACTATGGAATAAAGGGTGGCAAAATCCTAAGCTTGGGGATGCCCATGGCACCCCAAGATATTCAAGGATAACCAAAAGCCTAAGCTTGGGGATGCCCCGGAAGGCATCCCTCTTTCGTCTTCATCTATCGGTAACTTTATTTGGAGCTATATTTTTATTCGCCACATGATATGTGTTTTGCTTGGAGCGTCATGTATGCTATGAGTCTTTTCTTGTTAGTTTACCACAATCATCCTTTCTGTACACACCTTTTGGGAGAGAAATACTTGATTTAGAATTTATTAGAATAATCTATGTGCTTCACTTATATCTTTTGAGCTAGATAGTTTTGCTCTATGTGATTCACTTATATTTTTTAGAGCATGGAGGTAGCTTAATTTTTTAGAAATCGTTGATCTCTATTGCTTCACTTATATAATTTTGAGAGTCTTTTAGAACAGCATGGTATTTGCTATGGTTATAAAATTGGTCCTAGAATGATGGGCACCCAAGTTGGGTATAAAAAAACTATCATAGAAGTGAATTGGATGCTATGATCAATTTGATACTTGATAATTGTTTTGAGATATGGAGGTGGTGATATTAGAGTCATGCTAGTTGATGTAATTGTGAATTTAAAGAATACTTGTGTTGAAGTTGGCAAGTCCCGTAGCATGCACGTATGGTAAAAGTTGTGTAACAAATTTATTGCATGGGGTGCTCTTTTGATTGCCTTCCCTTGTGTGGAGGTCGGGGGCGCGCGATGGTTAACTCCTACCAACCTCCCCCCTAGGAGCATGCGCGTAGTGCTTCGTTTTTGATGACTTGTAGATTTTTGCAATAAGTATATGAGTTCTTAGGACTAATATTGAGTCCATGGATTATACGCACTCTCACCTTCCGTCATTGCTAGCCTCTTCGGTACCGTGCATTGCTCTTTCTCACCTTGAGAGTTGGTGCAAACTTCGCCGGTGCATCCAAACCCCGTGATACGATACATTCTATCACACATAAACCTCCTTATATCTTCCTCAAAACAGCCACCATACCTACCTATTATGGCATTTCCATAGCCATTCCGAGATATATTGCCATGCAACTTTCCACCGTTTCGTTCATCATGACACGCATCATCATTGTCATATTGCCTTGCATGATCATGTAGTTGACATCGTATTTGTGGCAAAGCCATCATGCATAAGTTTTCATACATGTCACTCTTGATTCATTTCCCATCTCGGTACACCGCCGGAGGCATTCATATAGAGTCATATCTTGTTCTAGTTTCGAGTTGTAATTCATGAGTTGTAAATAAATAGAAGTGTGATGATCATCATTATTAGAGCATTGTCCCTTATAAAAAAAGAGAAAGGCCAAAAAAGGCCAAAGAAAAAAAGGGCCAATAAATAAATAAATAAATATAAATGGGACAATGTTACTATCTTTTTTCCACACTTGTGCTTCAAAGTAGCACCATGTTCTTCATATAGAGAGTCTCATTTGTTGTCTCTTTCACATACTAGTGGGAATTTTTCATTATAGAACTTGGCTTGTATATTCCAACGATGGGCTTCCTCAAAATGCCCTAGGTCTTTATGAGCAAGCAAGTTGGATGCACACCCACTTAGTTTCTTTTGTTGAGCTTTCATACATTTATAGCTCTAGTGCATCCGTTGCATGGCAATCCCTACTCCTCATGTTGACATCAATTGATGGGCATCTCCATAGCCCGTTGATTATCCTCGTCAATATGAGAATTTCTCCTTTTTGTCTTCTCCACACAACCTCCACCATCATATTCTATTCCACCCATAGTGCTATATCCATGGCTCACGCTCATGTATTGCGTGAAAGTTGAAAAGGTTTGAGATTGCTAAAGTATGAAACAATTGCTTGGCTGAAATCGGGGTTGTGCTTGATGCGAGTATTTTGTGTGATGAAAATGAAACATAGCCTAACTATATGATTTTGTAGGGATAAACTTTCTTTAGCCATGTTAATTTGAGAAGACATGATTGCTTTATTAGTATGCTTGAAGTATTACTATTTTTTATGTCAATATGAACTTTTATTTTGAATCATTTGGATCTGAACATGCATACCACAATAAAGAGAAATACATTGAGAAATATGCTAGGTAGCATTCCACATCAAAAATTCTGTTTTTATCATTTACCTACTCGAGGACGAGCAGGAATTAAGCTTGGGGATGCTTGATACGTCTCCAACCTATCTATAATTTTTGATTGTTCCATGCTATTATATTACCCGTTTTAGATGTTATGGGCTTTACTTTACACTTTTATTTCATTTTGGGACTAACCTACTAACCGGAGGCCCAGCCCGAATTTTTGTTTTTTGCCTATTTCAGTGTTTCGCAGAAAAGGAATATCAAATGAGGTCCAAATGGAATGAAACCTTCGGGAGCGATCTTTTTGGAACAATCGTGATCCAAAGACTTGGAGTGGAAGTCAAGAAACAAGTGAGGCGGCCACGAGCGTGCCCGGTGCACCCCCTACAGGTGGGCGCGCCCCCCACCCTTGTGGGTCCCTCGAGCGTCCACCGACCTACTTCTTCCTCCTACATATACCCATGTACCCCGAAAACATCAAAGGCGACCACGAAAAACTATTTCCACCACCGTAACCTTTTGTATCTGCGAGATCCCATCTTGGAGCTGGCGCCGGCGCTCCGCCGGAGGGGGAATCCACCACGGATGGCCTCTACATCATCTCCAAGGCCTCTCCGATGAGTTGTGAGTAGTTTACCACAGACCTTCGGGTCCATAGTTATTAGCTAGATGGCTTCTTTTCTCTCTTTGATTCTCAATACAAAGTTCTCCTTCCTCTTCTAGGAGATGTATTCGATGTAACTCTTTTTGCGGTGTGTTTGTCGAGATCTGATGAATTGTAGGTTTATGATCAAGTTTATCTATGAGAAATATTTGAATCTCCTCTGAATTCTTTTATGTGTGCTTAAGTTATCTTTGCAAGTCTCTTTGAACTATCAGTTTGGTTTGGCCTACTAGATTGATCTTTCTTGCAATGGGAGAAGTGCTTAGCTTTGGGTTCAATCTTGCGGTGTCATTTCCCAGTGACAGCAGGGGCAGCAAGGCACGTCTTGTATTGTTGCCATCGAGGATAGAACGATGGGATTTATATCATATTGCATGAGTTTATCCCTCTACATCATGTCATCTGTCTTAAAGTGTTACTCTGTTCTTCATGAACTTAATGCTCTAGATGCATGTTGGATAGCGGTCGATGTGTGGAGTAATAGTAGTAGATGCAGAATCATTTCGGTCTACTTATCACGGACGTGATGCCTATATACATGATCATGCCTAGATAATCTCATAATTATTCACTTTTCTATCAATTGCTCGACAGTAATTTGTTCACCCACCATATTAATTATGCTATCTTGAGAGAAGCCACTACTGAAACCTATGTCCCCCGGGTCTATCTCTTATCATATAAGCTTTCAATCTACTTTTATTTGCATCTTTACTTTTCCAATCTATATCATAAAATACCAAAAATATATTTATCTTATCATATTATCTCTATCAGATCTCACTTTCGCAAGTGGCCTTGAAGGGATTGACAACCCCTTTATTGCGTTGGTTGCGAGTTCTTGTTTGTTTGTGTAGATGTGTGGGACTTGTGAGGAGCCTCCTACTGGATTGATACCTTGGTTCTCAAAAACTGAGGGAAATACTTACGCTACTATTGATGCATCACCCTTTCCTCTTCAAGGAAAACCAACGCAAGCTCAAGACATAGCAATGAGCAGCAGAAAGTAAAGCATGCAACTTGCAAGAAAGTAAATGGGGGAGTTTGGAGGGGGGAACGCAATGTTGACACGGAGATTTTTGGCGTGGTTCTGATAGGTGGTGCTATCATACATCCATGTTGATGGAGACTTCAACCCACGAAGCATAACGGTTGCACAAGTCCACGGAGGGCTCCACCCATGAAGGGTCCACGAAGAAGGAACCTTATCTATCCCATCATGGCCATCACCCATGAAGGACTTGCCTCACTAGGGTAGATCTTCACGAAGTAGGCGATCTCCTTGCCCTTACAAACTCCTTGTTTCAACTCCACAATCTTGACGGAGGCTCCCAAGTGACACCTAACCAATCTAGGAGACACCACTCTCCAAAAGGTAATAGATGGTGTGTTGTTGATAAACTCCTTGCTCTTGTGCTTCAAATGATAGTCTCCCCAACACTCAACTCTCTCTCATAGGATTGGATATGGTGGAATGATGATTTGAGTGGAAAGCAACTTGGGGAAGGCTAGAGATCAAGATTCATATGGTAGGATTGGAATATCTTGGCCTCAACACATGAGTAGGTGGTTCTCTTTCAGAAAATGAGTAGTGGAAGTGTAGTTTGTTCTGATGGCTCTCTACACGAATGAAGAGTGGGTGGAGGGGTATATATAGCATCCACACAAAATCTAACCGTTACACACAGATTCCCAAACTCAGTGGGACCGAATCAGCAAACTCGGTCAGACCGATCCAGGTAAAAATGTGAACATTAGGATTTTTGGTGGGACCGATATGCTAGGGTTAGGGCATAACTAATCTCGGTGTGACCGATCATATAAACTCGGTGGGACCGATTTCAGCAATAGGTACACAGAGGGTTGATCAGGCAAACTCGATGGGACCGATTCGCTCACTTCGGTGGGACCGAAGTGTTACGAAAAGGAAATAGGGAGTTCGCAATGCAGACTCGGTGGGACCGATTTGCTTATTTCGGTGAGACCGAAATATTACAAAAAGGAAACGAAGAGTTTGCAATCCCATCTCTGTGAGACCAAGATCCGTATCTGTGAGACCGAAGTAACTAGGGTTTGGCAGTGGATGAATATGATGAAACTCGGTGACGCCGGATAGATCAAATTGGTGGGGCCGAGTTTGACATTTAGGTTTAGGACATATGTGGATGTGAGAAAGTGGCTGAGAGTTTTGGAGCATATCACAAAGCATTTTGAGCAAGTAACTCATTAAGCAACACCTCATCCCCTTTTAATAGTATTGGCTTTCCTATGCACTAAATGTGATCTTGGATCACTAAAATAAAATTGTAGAGTCTTGAGCTTGTTATCAATATATGTCCTTTGCATTTTGAGGGGTCCACATCTCTAGTCCATGCCATGCCAATCATTGGACTTTCTGAAATGATTATCTTGAAAGATCATTAGTTCAATGAACTATATGTTGTTAGGAATTACCAAAACCACCCACGGATTAGTTGCACTTTCACTAGTGCGTCGGGTCCAATGAAAAAAAAATTGTGACAACACTGGATAAATTTCCTTGGCGAAGGAATCTAGGTTTCACAAGAGAACCAAACACATCAAGAGACACTTCAACTCCATTTGTGAAAAGGTCAAGGATGGAGATATAGAGATTTGCAAAATACATACGGGTCTGAATGTAGAAGACCCATTGACTAAGCCTCTTCCGCGAGCAAAACATGATCAACACCAAGACTGCATGGGTGTTAGATTCATTACAATGTAATCCAGATTATTGACTCTAGTGAAAGTGGGAGACTGAAGGAAATATGCCCTAGATGTAATAATAAAGTTGTTATTTTATATTTCCTTATTCATGATAAAAGGTTTATTATTCATGCTAGAATTGTATTGATCGGAAACTTAAATACATGTCTGAATACATAAACAAATACTGTGTCCCTAGTAAGCCTCTACTAGACTAGCTCGTTGATCAAAGATGATTAAGGTTTCCTAACCATAGACATGTGTTGTCATTTGTGTGACGCCCGGATAATTAGACTACAGTAATTCCCTGCTAATGATGCCACGTCACCTCGGATTACTGTTGATAATCTCACGTTAGTTCAAAATGATTTAAATTCAAATTGAATTAAAGGCAAACAACAAAAGTTTTTGAACAATAAAACTAAAAAGTTCGGGTTGTGCCAAATAATGCGTATGTAATTATGGTGAAGAAACCACACTGTTATAGTATATCTAGATGCACCAAAATAATAAAAACAGCAGCAAAAACAATTATTTAAATACCTTTTGTAATTAGTAAAATATCAAACTAATTTATTTGGGGACTAGACATTTTCTAACTGTGGACTAAGTTGAGATACCAATTTAGATGCTAGGTGTAAATTTTACTAAAAGTAAAATAAAATGTAAAGAAAATAAACAAAATAAGAAAAAAAAAAAGAGAAGGTTGCACTGTGCACTGTAGCCCATGGCTACAGTACCCAACTCAGCCCACCTATCCCTCTTTTTCCTACTGCTAACAGAGAGCTCTGTGGCCGCACTCACAGCGTCCACGGCGTGGATCCTCCATGCGTTCGCCATCCACCGGTGCCCTGAGGGGATAAGAGCCTCGTCGACCCCTTAGCGAACCCTGGTATCCACTCACTCCCTCTCCCTCACTCGCTCTCTCCCTCTGTATTCCGCCCGACGACGCCGTTGCCGTGCGCCGCTCGATCCCGCGGCCATCGCTGTCCCCGCGCCCCGCCAATGTGTCCAGCAGCTCCGGCGTGGTCCTCTTCATCGTCATCGTCCATGGGTCAAGGCTGAGGAGCCGCCACAACGTCGCCATCGACCACCTCGTCCTCTACCTCCGGCCACCGCGACGCCATCGTCGGATTCGTCGTCTTCACTGCATCCCGCGCCTCCCCGAGCCTCTTCCCGTCAACGATGTGAGCTGGCGAGCCTTTCCCCTCTGCCTCCCCCTCGATCTGCATCCTCTAGCCGCCATGCTCGTCGTTGCCATCTCGCGCTAGAAGTCGCCATGGCCGGCGCTCCACTCACGTTGCCTCTGCCTTGCTCCCTCACTCACACAACCGCCCCAGGTCGCGCCCCGGCCTCCCGGTGCCGCACTCGGTCGCGCCTGTAGCCGCCACTACCCACACTCCCCTGGCCACGCGTCGTGCTGACTTGCCCCCGTCCCGCGCGTGGCCTCACCTCCCCGCTGGCTGCTCCTGTGGTTGGCCATGGCCGGCCATGGCCGAGCGGCCATGCGCGCATGTGTGCGTGCATTCTGTGTGTGTGCGTGCGTGTCCGTGCAGTGTGTGTGTGTGTGTGTG
>NC_041387.1:69953082-69963271 GCF_002162155.2 Triticum dicoccoides | reverse complement strand
TGTTTGTGTTGAGTGTGGCCATGCCCACCTCCGGCCGCGTCCGCCTCTGGCCTCGCCCGCCTCCGGCTGCCGCTGCTGCGTTGCTCGCTGCCTGTTACTAGTGCAGCGCTGCTACAGTAACATTCAGTTATTGTAGCAGTTGCTAGCTTTTATAAAACAGCATTGGTTAGCCCCCTGAACAACCTCAAAACAACAGCAAAACAAGCTTGAACATAGATAAAAATTATATGGGCGTGTAGTACACCTGGCAGGGTTCAATTCTTTCCATTGGACCAAATTCAAAAGTCGCCTAGATTAATTTCTATAAAAATGACAAAAGTCCATGTTCTGTTAACTGGAAGAACTGAAAAACAGATTCTGGAATTGACATCCAGTAGCACTTTTCAAACGAAGATTTGGAAAGGCAAATGGGCACTAATGTAGATGACCTTGAAACTGTCATGTAGATCATGGAAAGATGATAAAAAATGGTAAAGGGCACTAAGCCATAGGATGGAGAGAACTACAGTTATAGCCTTCGGAAAACAACCAAGTGATGTTTAAAACTGAGGATTTCTCAGACTTAGCCAATTTTCAGGGAATTCCAAATAACTATTTAAATCTTTAAAAATTAATATAAAATAATCCATAACTCGGATGAAAATACTTTGTACATGAAAGTTGCTCAGAACGGCGAGACGAATCCGGATACGCAGCCCGTTCGTCCGCCACACATCCCTAGCATAGCAAACACACAACTTTCCCCCTCCGGTTCATCTGTCCGAAAACGCGAAACACCGGGAATACTTTCCCGGATGTTTCCCCCCTTCGTCGGTATCACTTACTACCGCGTTAGGGCATACCTAGCACCGCGTATTGCCTCATTATGTTTTGTGATGCTTTGTTTGCTCCGTATTTACTGTTTCTTCCCCCCTCTTCTTCTCCGGTAGACCCCGAGACCGGCGCTGATGCCACCGAGTACGACTACGTCACCGACGACCCTTCTCCCTGTACAACAGAGCTTCCAGGCAAGCCCCCCCTTGATCACCAGATATCGCCTATTCTTCTCTATACTACTTGCATTAGAGTAGTATAGCATGTTACTGTTTGGTTACTCCTATTCTGTTGCATAGCCTGTCATTGTTGCTACAGTCATTGATACCTTACCTGCAATCCTAATTGTTTAGTATAGGATGCTAGTTTATCATCATTGGCCCTACATTCTTGTCAGTCTGCCTTGCTATACTATCGGGCCGTGATCACTTGGGAGGTGAGATCACGGGTATATACTATACATACATACATGCTATACAGATGGTGACTAAAGTCGGGTCAGCTCGTTGAGTACCCGCAGGTGATTCCGATGTGGGGGCTGGAAGGACAGGTGGCTCCATCCCGGTAGAGGTGGGCCTGGGTTCCCGACGGCCCCGACTGTTACTTTGAGGCCGCCTAGGAGAGAGGTGGGCCTGGCCCTGTTCGGTGTTCGTGGATACTTAACACGCTTAACGAGATTTTGGTATTTGATCTGAGTCTGGCTACTGGCCTATACGCACTAACCAACTACGCGGGAACAGTTATGGGCACTCGGCGTCATGGTATCAGCCGAAGCCTTCGTGATGTCAGCAACTGAGCGGCCCGCGTCGGATTGGAACGTAAGCCTGCTCTTGTATTAAGGGGGCTAGTTCTGCTTCCGGACGCGTATGCAACGTGCAGGTGTGCTAAGGGCGATGGGCCCAGACCCCTGTGCGCTTAGGTTTAGACTGGCGTGCTGACCTCTCTGTTGTGCCTAGGTGGGGCTGCGACGTGTTGATCTTCCGAGGCCGGGCATGACCCAGGAAAGTGTGTCCGGCCAAATGGGATCGAGCGTGTTGGGTTATGTGGTGCACCCCTGCAGGGAAGTTAATCTATTCGAATAGCCGTGATCTTCGGTAACAGGACGACTTGGAGTTGTACCTTGACCTTATGACAACTAGAACCGGATACTTAATAAAACACACCCAGACAAGTTCCACAGACAACTCGGTGATCGCTTTTCCACAGGGCGACGAGGGGAGGATCGCCGGGTAGGATTATGCTATGCGATGCTACTTGGAGGACTTCAATCTACTCTCTTCTAATGCTGCAAGATGGAGGTGGCCAGAAGCGTAGTCTTCGACAGGATTAGCTATCCCCCTCTTATTCTGGCATTCTGCAGTTCAGTCCATCGATATGGCCCTTTACACATATACCCATGCATATGTAGTGTAGCTCCTTGCTTGCGAGTACTTTGGATGAGTACTCACGGTTGCTTTCCCCCTTCTTTTCCCCCTTTTCTTTTTACCTGGTTTTTGCAACCAGATGTTGGAGCCCTGGAGCCAGACGCCACCGTCGACGACGATTCCTACTACACTGGAGGTGCCTACTACTACGTGCAGACTGCTGATGACGACCAGGAGTAGTTTAGGAGGATCCCAGGCAGGAGGCCTGTGCCTCTTTTGATCTGTATCCCAGTTTGTGCTAGCCATCTTATGGCAACTTGTTTAACTTATGTCTGTACTCAGATATTGTTGCTTACACTGACTCATCTATGATTGAGCATTTGTATTCGAGCCCTCGAGGCCCCTGGCTTGTATTATGATGCTTGTATGACTTATTTTATTTTAGAGTTGTGTTGTGATATCTTCCCGTGAGTCCCTGATCTTGATCGTACATGTTTGCGTGTATGATTAGTGTACGATTGAATCGGGGGCGTCACAATTTGATAACAGGATCACATCATTATGAGAATGATGTTATGGACAAGACCCATCTGTTAGCTTAGCATATTGATCGTTCAGTTTATTGCTATTGCTTTCTTCATGTCAAATACATATTCCTTCGACTATGAGATTATGCAACTCCTGGATACCGTAGGAATACTTGTGTGCTATCAAACATCACAACTAACTGGGTGATCATAAAGATGCTCTACAGGTATCTCCGAAGGTGTTTGTTGAGTTGGCATAGATCGAGATTAGGATTTGTCACTCCGAGTATCGGAGAGGTATCTCTGGGCCCTCTCGGTAATACGCATCATAAGCTTGAAACCAAATGACTAAGGATTTAGTTACGAGGTGATGTATTATGGAACGAGTATAGTGACTTGCCGATAACGACATTGAACTAGGTATGAAGATACCGATGATCGAATCTCGGGCAAATAACATACCCATGGACAAAGGGAATTACATATGTTGTCATAACGGTTCGACCGATAAAGATCTTTGTAGAATATGTAGGAATCAATATGGGCATCCAGGTTCCGCTATCGGTTATTGATCAGAGAGCTGTCTCGGTCATGCATGTCTACATAGTTATCGAACCCGTGGGGTCCGCACGCTTAACGTTCGTTGATGATATATTGTTATATGAGTTATATGATTTGGTGACCGAATGTTGTTCGGAGTCCCGGGTGAGATCATGGACATGACGAGGAGTCTCGAAATGGTTGAGAGGTAAAGATTTATATATAGGATGATAGTATTCGGACACCTGAAGTGTTTCGGAGTGTACCGGGTAGTCATCGGAATACCGGAGGGGGTACCGGACACCCCTGGGAGGGTAATGGGCCTATTGGGCAATTAGAGGGGAGCACACCAGCCCACAAGGGGCTAGCGCGCCCCCTATGGCAGACGCCCAATTGTGGAAAAGTAAAGAGGGGGGATTCAGCCTCTCCCTTCCTTCCCCCTTCCCGCTTTCCTTCCCCCTCCGACAAATATGGTAAGGGGCGCCACTTGGGAAGGACCCCAAGTAGGATTCAGGCCACTTGGGGGCGCCTCCTGGCTGCACCCTCTCCCCCCCCCCCACACACACACACACCTATATATATGTGGGAGGGGGTGCCTAGCACAACCACAACAATTGCTTAGCCGTGTGCGGCGTCCCCTCCACCGTTTACACCCCCATCATATTTTCATAGTGCTTAGGCAAAGCCCTGCGGAGATAGATTCACCATTACTGTCAACATGCTATCGTGCTGCCGGAACTCATCCACTACTTCACCTCTTGCTGGATCAAGAAGGGGAGGATGTCACCGAGCTGAACATGTGTTGAACGCGGAGGTGTCGTATGTTCGGTACTCGATCGGTTGGAGCGCGAAGAAGTTCGACTACATCAACCGCGTTAACAAACGCTTCCGCTTACGGTCTACGAGGGTACGTGGGCACACTCTCCCCCTTGTTGTATGCATCTCCATGGATAGATCTTGGGTGGGCGTAGAATTTTCTTTTGTTTTCCATGCAACATTTCTGAATAGTTGCAGAAGCAGGGGATGCAATCATGTCGCCTTAGTGCTTCCCATCCTGAAGGAGGTCAGTGCACCTGAAGGTGATGGTGGTTAAGATCTTGGCCAGAGCAGTGAAGGGATACATCTATGTATGTCAAATTTTGCGTCAAATGATGGATATTATGTTTAAGAATCGGGGCAGAGTAGTCAGGTAGGAGGAAATGCAGATGGTTATTACAGTGGCGAGGCAGATGCTGACGAGGTAGATGGGAACATGCAAAACCAGATGGAAGATGAAGATACAGATGTTGATATTGGTCATGCTAATAATTCCTACAAGTCGGATGAAGAAGAGAACGCAGAGGAGTTGCGTAATCCTGCATCATGGAATCAGGACTTCTCATCTGCAATGATCGTGAATGATGGCCATGATTCTGCCTCGCAATATCACCACAACAACATCGCGATGGGTGCTATGTATCCAAACAAGGAAGCTCTGAATGATGCAATCATTACATGGGCAATGTCCATGCAAAGGGTTTTTAGAGCTCAGGTGTCAAGTCAGAAATACTTGACAATGGTATACAAGAACAATGATTGTCTCGCTAGGGTGCATGGCTATCTCCCTAACTATGGTACAAGTTGGGTGACCAGTGACTTAGTACATCACACATGTGTTATTCCCAGTATACCTCAAGATCAGGGTAACCTTTTGTCCATGCTTATTGCTCGGTTGCTTTATAGCGAGATAGTGTAGAGCAAAGTGATGGAAGTGAAGGCTATCCAGACAAAAGTCTTCATCAGGTTCAAGTACATAATTTCTTATCGCAAGGCTTGGAGGGCTGAGCACAGGGCCATTAAGACCAGATCTAGTTCGTATTTCGATGCATATGACTCTATTGTTTGGCTCCTCCACACACTTCAGTATCGGAATCCAGGCGCCTATGTCGACATCCAAGACTTGTTCATGCCAGAGTTCCCAACTATGAGGGTGTTGCACCGACTGTTCTTATCTTTTAGTGTATGTATCGAACCTTTTAGTCATTGTCGATCGGTGATATGTGCAGATGGCACTTTTCTCACTAGCAAGTACAAGGGTCAGATCCTGACCGCCATTGGTCAACATGGCCAAAATCAAGTCGTCCCACTCGTATTTGCTTTTGTGGAGAGCGAGAACATTGAAAAGTAGCATGGTTCTTCAGTTAACTGAAAATAGCAGTTGTGAAGGATAAGTTGGAAGTGTGCATCATTCATGACAGGCATGCAGGTATACTCAGTGCGATAAAGATAGTGACAAACCCTGGGCCTGAGGAACAATCTACATGGCAGGACTGCAGAGCCGTTGGTCCATGCGCCATCTGGGGGGGCCAATTTCTTCTCGCGGTTCAAAAATAAGAACAATGTGAGTCTATTCAAAAAACTCTGCAAGCATAACCAAACATGGAAGTACAATTTGATGTGTGACAGACTTAATGTGTGTACACGGACACATGTTAGGGATAGGAAAGAGGCACAAGATGCAGCTATGAGGGCACATGTAGAAGCAGTAGTTGCACAGTTAGCAACAGGAATAGAGGTCGTGGAGGAATATCGACCAGAGCAGATCACACAGAGGAGTTGAGGTTCTGTAGTTTTAGTGGCTACATACCTTGGTATGTGCAACGGCTGCCAGCTTGTGGCGTAGAAGACAACCCTTCTTGGATGCCCTCTATTTTTACAGTTGTGGTCGTCGGAGAGGTTCTTTATAGGTCAACCGAGCATACAAGTTGACGAGGGTTGGCCTTTGCACGATGTTTTTGATGCTGATCACATCGACATGCCTACTTTCGGTATGTGTTGGGCACGTCACAAGGTATGTCCCGTGTTGTAATTTTATTGCATCTTGTTTATGTAAATTATGTTCCTTATGTACACTATGGCTGAAACTATCTTTTGTTTTGCGCAGAGATGCTATGCTAGTGATCAGACAAGGAGAGCCTACACTGCATTAAACAAGCAGTTTGATGTGTACACTGGGGTGATCTGGCAGCCGTACATGCAAGCAACCATAGACGCTAGATACCCCAACGGTATTTCTGAGCTATGCACACGAGATCGGGATTACTGGATGATCGAAGATCATCTTCGATGTATTCATCGAGGAGATGGCACAAGAGAGGGTTATGAGGCAATTTGGTCTTCGATAGTTGGTCCAGCCTCCGCCTATAGAGGCTCCGCTGGAAGCAGTTGTCCACAGGTATGTATAATTATTCAATGTTGGATTTTCTTTCACAATTGTCCATATTGAAGCACTACTTAATTGTTGAACACACAACACAATTTGAGAATCACGAGGAAGGGGGTTAGAGGACCCAGACTCAGTGGCTGCGGAGGGTTTAGTCATACATTACAAAGTGGGAGACTGCGACGACATGGCTGTGGGACGAGAATTTGGGTTGGATCTCGGTGAATTCAATGCCTATTTGCAGCAGTACATGCACGGAATACACATCATTCAGCACTCTCATCCATATGAGATACCTACCCTTGCTACGAGGGATACGTACCCAAGCTATGATACTTCAGGCTCCAAACTGTACACGGTAACATATATTCAACTTATCTAGTGCATCTAGTTGTTACATACTTTGAAGTGCATACGTGCTAATCACCGTGACAATTTCAGGCTGACTTGACACTCAATCTTCAGGAGGATATGTCCAGCTTTTAGCGTTCACTGTCATTTGGACCTCTACTCATTCCTCGGCCTCTCATCCAGAACTAGGTGGCGTGCATTGAGGGGAGCCTGCGAGCTGTCTATCAGGCTATCACGTGCAACATTATTCACCAGCAGCCCCTACAATGCCCCCTGCGTCACTCCACGCACCAGCAGCAACCGTGTCACTCCATGGAGCAGCAAGAACCCACATAGCACCGACATGAGCCGCATCCACATCTAGCAAAGCAGTGAACGGCCAGGCCACCCCTCCTGACCAAGCTGGTAGTTTGGTGTGGCAGCACTAGCAGGATCCAACATCGGGCTACGTGTTTAGGCCACACCCACACCATCAGGGTCCCCGCTGGCCTTCGTGATGCAACCGTAGCCTACAAGTATGTTTCTTCATATTTATTCTTTTCAATATCAATTGGGACTACGTATTTCATCAGTACTTATGTTCCCTCCCTCCCGTGGGAGCCTACAAACATATGGCGTCTATGTTCGGACATGAGGCATCTATTTTCGGATTCGCATGGGATAGTGACCACGAAGGTGGGCAGTACACACAGGATTACATGTCGTAGCACAACGAATGGATGGACATGTATTCGACTCCTCCACCAGGCCCCACACAAGATACATAGTATCACCTGGACGGGTCCAAGCTTTCTCGTAACGTTAGGGTACCCCACAGGTATATGTGTGGTCGACGCCGCCTCCACCACCTCCACAACATGGCTGATACTTGTGTGACATATATCTACCTATGTATGCGAGAGACTTATATCTATCTATGCATGTGAGAGACATATCTCCCTAATAATAAAACATGAAATTCTTCTGGTCGTCCATCACTAAAATTACTCTCGAAGTTGTCATAAATTACCTACTATGCCATCTGTAAGTGAAGAAAACAATTCAATTTTTTTAAAGTCGCCTTGGGGTTTGGTTCTTATAAAGTATTACCTTCATAGAACACAACCTTTAGAAGTACTGCAATGGTATGCCCTTTGATTTTTTTCAAAACTATCACTATTTTTATAGCAAATTCAGAAACTATAGCACCCAATGCAAAAAAAATAAAAACTATGACCCCGTCGGCCTCATGTGGGCCGAAAAGGGAGTTTTCAGCCAGGATTTGGCCGAAAAGGTCTTTTCGGTCGTGCCTTGGCCAAAGAGGTGCCTACCTGGGCCGAAAAGAACTTTTTGGTCAGCAGTAGGCCGAAAAGTCTCTAGGGCCCACCTTTTCATGTTAACGGGTGGTCGAAGCTGCACGGCTCCACTCTTCGGCTTATGTTAGGCTGAAATGGTTTTTTTTATTTTGTCTTATGAATACTGTGCAACCATTGCCCATCTTAGACATTGAAAAAAAATATTTTCGCGCAACCCTTTTCCCTCAATATTTTCCCGCCAACTCTTTCCCTCCATATGTTCCCATCACCTGTTTCCCTCCAATACCTTCCCGCCATATCTTCCAGCCACCCATTTCTCGCCAACCCCTTCCCGCCATATGTTTCCGCCAACCCCTTCCCGCCATATGTTCCCGCCAACCCTTTCCCGCCATACCGCAGTCGTTCTTTCCCGCCATTTTCTTCTCTCTACCTATAAAACCCCCTTCACACGGAGGTGGATAAGCAGTCCAGTGTAGTGTAGTCAAGATGTCTGATTATCCTTTCGATCGTAGTTTTCACCCTAGGATGAGCAGATGTCTTCTGAGGCTAGCCAGCGATTTCGGGATGGACAATAGGATAGTTCCATGGGACGAACTCACCGGTAGTGACACCATAATTGAAGGAGTTGGCTCACGAATTACGTAGGTCTGGGTGGCCTGAAAGGACATATGAGGAGGTATGTAAAGAACTTCTTAGGTTGCATGAAAGGTGGAAGAAGGTAGTGGCGCCAAAGAGTGAAACTTTCAGAAGGACTGCAGCAAAGAATCCATATTTATGGATTGCTTACAGCGAAGACGGAGACGATATCTTCATGTTGAGCACCAAGGCCAAGAGTACCGCACGGTCGAAGGGTAAGAGTAGTGTTGCATCGTCGAAGGGCAAGTGTGCTGCGTCGAAGCACTTTGCTCCTTGTTGTACTACTTATTCTGGGTTCCTCACGGTCCTGCGGGAGTGCGGCACCATCTTCCAAGGGTTGGAGTCCCTGACCGACTGCTGTCGTGGCGACGGCACGATGGCAAGGGCCATCATGGAGGCCTTTCCGCAAATCAAGTGCAATGTGCTCGACCTTCCGCGGGTGATCAACAACGTCCCAGCCGACGGTGTGGTTAACTATGTGGCCGGTGACATGTTCAAGTCCATCCCACCTGCTCAGGCAGTGTTGGTCAAGGTACAACATATAGCAAACTAATGTGAAATCAATACTATCGTTGCTAAAGTTTTCTCAAAAATTCCTCTCTTTTCCACTTCGTTACTAAAGTTGTATCAAAACTTCCCTACATATATAGCTTGTGTTGCACCACTGGAGTGATGAGGACTGCGTGAAGATCCTTGCTCAATGCAAGAAGGCCATCCCTTCGCGGGAAGAGGGTGGGAAAGTGATTGTTATCGACATACTTGTAGACCCTTCTTCGGGACCAACATATGAAGCAGAGCTCCTGGTGGATGTAGCCATGATGGTAACAACCAATGGTGCAGGATGAAACTGATTGGAGTGAGCTATTTATGAAGGCAGGATTCAGTGACTATAAAATTGTGAAGAAACTAGGAGCTCGAGGTGTCTTTGAGGTCTATCCGTGAGACAGGCCTAAAAATACGTACTCCGTATTATAATTTGTGGTTTGCTTCAGAAGATGTGATCTATGGGTATTGTCTTAATTACTTTGTTACAGGTATGTTTCGAGGAGAATACAAGATACGAGTGAGCATATGGGGTGTTATGCATTCTTGGCCACTTTCATTTGGAGTACTAAAGCACACGGTGTGCTTTTCTATGCATCATGTTCACGTTTACTACAGCCTGAATATTATAGTATTTGTTGATGTGGATACCACCATGTAATACCCAATGTCTTATGTAAACTATCACTTATGATGTCTAATATATTGAGTTTGTGTTGAATACATGTGCGTTGGAGTAATCCAAATGTGTTTGAACAGTAGTTGGGTCGTTTTCCTAAGCCATACCCCCAAAGAATTTGGTCTTTGTGATGCGTTTTTGTGTGCATATGTTCTTGTCCAAAAATGCTGCATCTGGAGATGGTCTACAAAGATTTTAGTATAAAACCTTCCAAAATATAATAAATCCCAACCCCCCCC